>NC_052161.1:5805709-5955571 GCF_902713615.1 Scyliorhinus canicula
TCTTCTGGAAAAGGAACCCACTGGGTCAGGGAACAATGGCCTCTTGTTTAATCCTGAGACTGCAGGCTTCCAGCTGGTACGGACTAAGGGTCAGAGCACCTATGACTGGACTCTTATTGTTGGTGCAGCTGCTAGGCAGTTCAGGGTCAAGTGTTGTTTCGGTCTGCTACGTGACCCAGCCGAGAAGTCTATCGAGAGAAACTGCCAAGAGACCGAATTGAACTTGGGACCTGTCTTATAGGCCCCAGGGGCTTCGCGCCCGTTTGGGCGGATCCCGTATACCTGACTCCAATCGATTGGATCACGTACCAATCGATCGGTTTGAATTCCCCCAATACTGGGGCTGTTTCCTGATCGCTGGGCGGTCCTTGGGTGCTCGTTAGCTTCTTTTGCCTTGGACTCCTGCTGGTGCCGAGAAGTCTGGTTTTGCCTCGATTATCCTAACTGTTGCTATTGTGCCTGGGAATCGCTCATTAATATCAGATTGCTGGTTTCAATGCTGTCTGCTTTCTGCAACTCCAATATACAGAAGAACTCTGCAAACTGCTGGTTTTCCCATACTGTCCAATTTTCCCTGCGTTCTTTGTGAATCTCCATTTTAAGTCGGGAAGTGGCCAATCCAGGTGACTACAGGGGGTTAATTTAGATTAGAGTAGGGGGTTAATAAAGGTGGGACCTGTAAGGGAGGTAGTAGGCTTTTTGCACTATGTTTATAGACTTATGTATATTGTTTCATTTGTCGTTATTATAAAACCAAAAATACCTCAATAAAAGTTTATTAAAAAGAAAGAATCTATTTAGCTCTGCCTTAAAATGTTCAAAGACACTGCTCCCACTGCGTTTTGTTGAAGAGTTCCAAATATTCACCGCCCTCAGAGAAAAAAATTGCTCCTCATCGGTGTCTTAAATGAGCAGCTCCGTATTTTTAAACAGGACCCCCAGTTCTAGATTCCCACCATTTAGATAAGTTTTTTTATTCTTCCTGCCAAACTGGGGAATTTCACATTTGCCCACATAATACTCCCATTTGCCAGATTTTTGCCCATTCACTTAGCCTTTTGTAGGGTCCTTACCAATTTACTTTGCTACCTACCTGTGTCATCAGCAAATTTAGCAACTACATTCAGTCCCTTTGCCAAAGCCATTTACATCAATTTTAAAAAGTAAGGGCCCCGGCACTGATCCCTGCGGCACACCACTTGTCACATCCTGCTAATTAGAACAATACATTTGCCAACTCTTTTCCTGTTAGCTAGCTAATCTTCTATCCATGCCAACATGTTAGCCCCTAAATCATGAGCTTTTATTTTATGCAATAACCTTTTGTGGCACCTTATCAAATACCATCTGGAAATCTCAGTACAGTACATCCACTCATTCCCCTTTATCCACAGCACATAACCAATAAATGTGATTTCCCTTTCGCAAAACCACGTTGACTCTGCAATCAGTCCCAGCGTGAGTCATATTTGTCGTATTTATTGATGGCCTGTGGGAATGTCTGGCAAGGCCATTTTTGGCCCATCCTTTCTTCGAAAAGGTGGTGGTGAGTCGGGTTGCGAATTTGTCGCAGGAATAGGCCATTCAACCCCTCGATCTTCAGCCTTGCGCTGCAGTCCACGTGGTGTAGGTATGCCCACAGCGCTGCTAGGGAGGGAGTTCCAGGATTTTGACCAAACAACCATAAAGAAATGACAATGTGTTTCCAAGTCAGGGTGGTTCTGGCCTGGAGGGGAACTTGCAGATGGTGGTGTACCCAAGCATCTGCTGCCCCTTGCCCCTATGAGATGGTAGAGATCACAGGTTTGGAAGGTGCCATCGAAGGAACCTTGGGTAAGTCGCTGCAGTATATCTTGTAGATGGTGCACAGTGCTGCCACTGTGTGTCAGTGGGACTGAATGTTTAACATGGTTAATGAGGTGCGAATAAATGTCACAGTCCCAAAGGACCATATGCTGCTCTCCCGTTTTGAGAGAGAGCTGACTGGTGGTGATTTAACCTGACAGTCGCCACACCTCAGGCAGGGGGCAAGGTTGAGAAGGCGGAGCCTTAATGAATAACCTAGGTGTGGGAATTGAGCCCTGTTAGCGTTGCTCCTCATCATGAACCAGCTGGCAAGCTAACTGTCCCAAATCTATATCTGGGCAAACACCATAATCACAGCTAGGTGGAGCTAAATGGTCATTCAAATTTATTCTCTCTGTCAGAATTTAGGAAATATTTGGCCTCCGCCTGGGATTTTCCATTGACAGAACCGCAGAGTTCATATGTTGCAACTGGGGAAAGAAGCTGCCCCTCAAAATGTGTTCTCATTCCAAAACCTTCTCCCAGTGGCCTCTTTGCACACGTGAACCAATCAGTGGGAATTTCACAGCTTGGCTCCTTGTCATGCACTGAATGTTACTTCAGTTTAAGATAAACCCATTCAGCACCAATCAGAAAAGATAGTCCAATCCATCCACCCTGTCCCACACCATTGTGATACCTTGTGTATCTCAATTATCACAACTGGGATGGGAGGTGTGCACGGTTTATCTAGTCCGACTGCTCCGCAGGTCGCACCATTAGTTTAAAAGTTTAACTTAATCACCAAAATGGCTAATCATTAACCTTTGATGCTGTTAGACCCAGAATAAATTATTCTTTTAACCAGGCTTCTTTCAATAAACTCATAATGATTGATTAAAAAAAAAAAAAATTTACAGGCTGTGGGCGTCGCTGGTTAGGCCGGCATTTATTGACCATCCTTAGTTGCCCTTCAGAAGATGATGGTGAATTGCCACCTTGAACCACTGTAGTCCCTGAGGTGTAGGTATACCCACCAGTGCTGCTGAGGGATTCCAGGATTTTGCCCCAACGACAGTGAAAGAACAACGATATATTTCCAAGTCAGGATCGTGAGTGACTTGGAGGGGAACCTCCAGGTGGTGGGGTTCCCAGGTATCTGCTGGTCTTGTCCTTCTAGATGGTAGTGGTCGTGGGTTTGGAAGGTGCTGCCTAAGGAACCTTGGCGTGTTACTGAAGTGTAACTTGTAGATGGTACACATTTCTACTACTGTTCGCCAGTAGTGGAGGCTATGAATGTTTGTGGAAGGGGCAGCAATCAAGCGGGGCTGCTTTGTCCTGGATGGTGTCGAGCTTCTTGAGTGTTGTTGGAGCTGCACTCATCCAGGCAAGTGGAGAATATTCCATCACACCCCTGACTTATGCCTTGTAGATGGTGGACAGAGTTTGAGGGGTCAGGAGGTGAGTTACTCGCCTTAGGATTCCGAGTCGTTAACCTGCCCTGGTAGCCACAGTATTAATATGGCTAGTCCGGTTCAGTTTCTGATCGATGGAAACCTGTTGATTGTTGGAGAGTCAGCGATGGTAATGCCATTGAATGTTATGGGGTGGTGGTTAGATCTTCTCTTGTCGGAGATGGTCATTGCCTGGCACTTGTGTGGCGTGAATGTAAAATGCCACTTGTCAGCCCAAGCCTGGATATTGTCCAGGTCTTGCTGCATTTGGACATGGACTGCTTCATTATCTGAGGAGTCGCGAACGGTGCTGAACATTGTGCAGTCATCCGCAAACATCCCCACTTCTGACCTTATGATAGAAGCAGCTGAAGATGGTTGGGCCTCGGACACTACCCCGAGGAACTCCTGCAGTGTTGTCCTGAAATTGTGAAGATTGACTTCCAACCACCACAATCATCTTCCTTTGTGCGGGTATGACTCCAACCAGCGGAGAGTTTCCTCCCTGATTCCCATTGACTCCAGTTTAGTTAGGGCTCCTTGCTGCCCTACTCGGTCAAATGCTGCCTTGATGTCAAAAGGCAGTCACTCTCACCTCACCTCTGGCATTCAGCTCTTTTGTCCATGTTTGAACCAAGGGTGTAATGAGGTCAGGAGCTGAGTGAATCTGGCAGAACCCAAATTGAGTGTCAGTAAGCAGATTGCTGAGTAAGTGCCACTCGATAGCAGTGCTGATGACTCCTTCCGTCAATTTGCTGATGATGGAGAGTAGACTAATAGGGCGGTAATTGTCCGGTTTGGATTGACCTGTTTCATGTGTACTGAACACATCTGGGCAATTTCCACATTGCCAGGTAGATGCCAGTGTTGTAGCTGTGCTGGAACAGCTTGGCTAGGGAAGCAGGAAGTTCTGGAGCACAGGTCTTCAGTACTGTTGTTGCGATATTGTCAGAGACCATAGCCTTTGCAGTATCCAGTGCCTTCAGCCATTTCTTGATGTCACGTGGGGTGAATAAAATTGGTTGATTTATTACAAAACTTATTTTTTATAACAAGCTGGAAGGACCGGTTGACACACAATTGTACTCTGGAAGTATAATTGTCCATAAAACATATCCCAGCGTGCACATCACATAAACAAAGAACAAACGGATAGGGGCGCGATCTGATGGGCACCTTGCGCCGGAAAAGCAGCTCGCCGCAGGCAGTCTGGCCAATAGAAGCTAGGACACCCCGCTCCCAAGATCTACCCAGCTCACAACACCTCGCGATATCCAACACGATCTCACAAGACATTGCGCTGTAGTTTTTCCTCCCATTGTGGACATATAACTTTGGCAAATCTGCATATTGGAGCGAGACAGATAGTCTGACTCTAATGTGCAGATTCCTGAGGCTTTGGGATTCATCCCCTTCGCCTCAGACCTCGGGTGAGCGCCGTTCAGCACTGATCTCCACAAAAGGGGACCAGACGGTACGGCACTCTATAGCAGTGCTGATGACTCCTTCAGTGCTGAACGTTGACCTGTTTCATGTGTACTGAACACATCTGGGTAATTTCCCACAATTGCCGGGTAGACGCCAGTGTTGTAGCTGTACTGGAACAGCTTGGCTAGGGATGCAGGAAGTTCTGGAGCACAGGTCTTCAGTACTATTGCTGGGATATTGTCAGGGCCCATAGCCTTTGGGTCTCCCAGGGGTTCAGAGGCCCCAATCATTACATGGCAAAGTGTTGATTTTAAATATGGTTGTTTTCCACTTATGTGCTGATTAAAGCTTGTATTACCAGTTTCTGAGGAGGATGTGGTGACGGTATGTTTACTGAGCGCTGCAAGAGCCTACCTTCTTTTTCCACAGGCTGACCGAGTCTGGCTTATCGATGGTGGACTGGCACCTCATCAAGGAGATGAAGCCCCCAAGCTCTCGGGCAGAGTGGGAAGCCGAGTTTCAGAAGTACCAGCAGTTCCCAGAATTTAAGATGTAAGTTGCCATTGTAGCATCTCCCTATCATTCGACATGTTTGTCTACAGTGCTTTGTAAATTAATGCAGGGACCCTCTCACAGTCTCAAAGGTGTTCCCCTCTGAAAAGCTTGCCTCTGAATCCGCAGGTTGTGGGTCCATTCACCACTGTAGGAATTCGAGCACATATTCCAAGCTGACACCCCCTATGCAGTAACCAGGGAGTGCTGCGCTGACAGAGAGGAGGCTTTCAGATGAGATACTGACCCGAAACCCCCTTCTGCCTGTTCCAGTGGAAAGATCTAGCAGTATTTTGGATAAACTCAGGAGAGTTATTCCCAATATCCGGACCATCGTTTATCCCTCAATCAACATCTGGTCGTTATTACATTGATGTTTGTGGGGTCTTGCTGTGTATAAACTGGGCTGCTGTGTTTCCTATATCACAGCAGTGACCAACTTCAAAAGTACTTCACTGACTGTAAAGCACCCAGAGAGGTCTTAAGGATATGAAGTGGTGCTATAGAAAGCAAGGGGGCAATTGTACGGCCTTGTCGCCCCCGACTCGGGACGCGGCGGGGCCGTAAATCGCGACAGATTACGATGAGATCTCGCCCTCACTGGGCAGGATCCAGATTTGCGTATTTAAGTGAGCAGTTAGCCTCACTGAAATATGTCTCCCAAGGCCCGGGATCGAACGCCCGTGCCTGGGAGGCCTCGCTGTGGCTCCGTTTCGCACTGGTCCACACACAAACGTGGACCTGCGGGGAGTGGGTATCCAAGCCCATCGGAGGCCTCTGGGTGGTTGGGCTCTGGGCAGGGTGGTACCCAGGTGGCGGGCACCCCGCTGCCAGGGAACAGGTCTGGGTGTGCCCTGCCCGTATGAGTGGGGTGATGGGGGGGGGCTCGAGGACCCCTTAACAAGTCAGTTGGAGGTCTGGAGGCCGCAGTGGGGGATCGACAGATTGGGGTGTCATTCAAACATGGCACCCTGATCTCCTGTACTGACAAGCTGCATGAAATGAAGGGAAGTGCGGCCTCGGCGGGGCGTTCCTCGCTGCGGCCAAGAAGAAAAAAGCAGAACCCCAGTTGATTGCCCCGCCAAACACACCCAAAATGGTCCGCCCCCCCCCGTTAAACCGTACTCCATGTCTTATTATTTATTGCCAGTATGATGTTTTGCTTCCCCACAGAAGTCATGTCTGTTGCCTCTGTGTGCAGTTTTTATTGCCACGATATCCTTGCCTGCTCAGATCTGGGTTGCGAGAGTACAGCGTTGATTTCACACAGATCCGTGTAGGCCCTGGACGGGTGAAGCATTCCCTGCGTCGGCCTTGGATGGTCAAGAATGAAGATGCCTGAAGAGTCGATGCCTACCTGTCAGCCTGAAGAAGCTGCCATGGATATGCATCTAACTCAGCTCCCTCGGCACCAAGTTTATCCGTTTCACAATTACAGTGCTTAGATGTTCTTTTGCATGACAATAAACGTGAAAGTCCATATTTTTGCTAGCAGTGAACGGGGACCATCAGTGAAGCCAGCACGGTCACACAGTGGTTAGCACAGTAACCTCACAGCTCCAGGGTCCCAGGTTCGATTCCCGGCTTGAGTCACTGTCTGTGTGGAGTTTGCACGTTCTCCCTGTGTGTGCGTGGGTTTCTTCCGGGTGCTCCGGTTTCCTCCCACAGTCCAAAGATGTGCAGGTTAGATGGATTGGCCGTGCTAAATTGCCCTTCGTGTCCTAAAAGGTTTGCTGGGGTTACTGGAATAGGGTGGAGGTGTGGGCTTGGGTAGGGTGCTCTTTCCATGGACCGGTGCAGACTCGATGGGCCGAATGGCTCCTTCTGCACTGTAAATTCTATAATATAAGTTAGGTGGATTGGTCATGATAAATTGCCCTTAGTGTCCAAATAAAGGTTAGGTGGGATTACTGGGCTACGGGGATAGGGTGGACGTGTGGGCTTAAGTAGGATGCTCTTTTCAAGAGCCGGTGCAGACTTGATGGGCCGAATGGCCTCCTTCTGCACTGTAAACTCTATGATAGTGAGGGATACAGGTTCAAATTTGTTGTGGGTCTTGGTAAACAATCCAATTTTCAAAGCGATGATTATGGTTATGCCATTACATCATAAATGTCTGGTATCATAAAATTATACCAAGCGTTTGTGATGTATTGGCATTGTTTGTGAAGTATATATCTAATTCGTTTTTAAATCAAATCTATTTCCACCACCTTTTCTGAATATGCTTTTCACATCACCCTAACTCCTCATGTACGATGAACATCGTCCTCTGTGGCTCTTTTGCCAATTACTGTGGTCCCAGCTTTGTACTTGACCAAGTTCAGAGCAGTGATTCGGAGTTTAATTTTTGGCCCTAGTTGTTGCCCAGTGAGTTCCATTATGTGCCCGAGACATGATCTTTGTTGTGGAGCTTGATCTTCCCTCCTGTTTCCGAATTGTGGGGGGGGGGGGGGGAGTCTTATGAGGCTGGCAAAGCATTGATATGGGAGGGTGGGGGAAGTCTTATGAGGCTGGCAAAGCATTGATATGGGAGGGTGGTTCGGCATTCTATCTGAGGTCTGAATTAGCAAATAGTTATTATTACTCAGTCCACCTGTGGTCATCAAGCGCCGGTCTATGTTTCCACACCCTCAACCGGATCTGTGTTCCTTTCCTCAGATTAAATCATGACATGACTTTGAACGAGTTCAAGTTCATCTGGCACATGGAGTATTCGCACCGGATGTGGGGTCGGGCAGTGGGGCTGGCCTACATCCTGCCTGCCATCTACTTCTGGAGGAAGGGCTGGCTCTCCAGGAGCTTGAAACTGCGTGTGGCAGGCCTCTGCGGATTTGTGTGTTTCCAGGTGGGTGAGAATGAGAAACACAGCCTGGTAAATCAACGAATGAGACAGGAGATAAAAAAGCAGAATGGTAACACTTAGCAAGTCGAGCAGCATCAATGGAGAGTAAAGTAACGTTAGTGTTTCATGTCTGCGCCATTTTGTCAGATTATGGGGACAGATTATGAGCCAGAGGTGTTAATTCTGTTTCTTTTCTCTCTCTCTCTCCACCGACCATGACTAACCAACCCACTGAGTTCCCAGCATCGTCTCTTTTTATTTCTGATTTCCTGCATCCACAGTCCCTTTGTATTCTCAGAGGCTAATGTTCAGGTTGTGGCGGTTTTGACCTGATCGGTAGCACAGTGGTTAGCACTGTTGCTTCACAGCACCAGGGTCCCAGATTTGATTCCCGGCTTGGGTCACTGTCTGTGCGGAGTCTGCACGTTCTCCCCGTGTCCGCGTGGGTTTCCTCCGGGTGCTCCGGTTTCCTCCCACAAGCCCCGAAAGACGTGCTGTTAGGTGAATTGGCCGTTCTGAATTCTCCCTCTGTGTACCCAAACAGGCACCGGAATGTGGCGACTAGGGGCTTTTCACAGTAACTTCATTGCAGTGTTAATGTAAGCCTATTTGTGACAATAAAGATTATTATCATCTTAACTGGGGAGTTGGCCTGTATTACAGAATGGCGAAGTTTCCTTTTACGCCCTTAGTGATCAGGTAGCCCCCTCCTGCGTGATTATGCCGATAAGTGCACTGCCCGTTAGTGTATGCAGCGCAGGAACGTCCCACGTTCGGTTCTGGGGCCTGCACTGAGATAGCTAAATCGGGACGGTGTCAGGGGAACACTGGGATGGTGCTGCTACTGACACGGGTAGACAAATTAAAAGGGGGGGAAATTAACTAGGATTCCCTCTCCCAATTTTCATCCAGCTCCACGGTCGCTTTGCTGGAAGTGAGTACTCTGGATTCAAGTGTCTTTTTATTAAAAGAAAACAAATAATTCCACGAGAGAACCAGAGCAGTTTATTTGGCCAGGCTAACCCTCTGAATGTGACATCTGGCACAGGGGTTCCAGCTAGCTAGGAAGAAAAGACATATGGGTCGGCCATTCGGCCCATGCAGTCTGCTCTCCCATTCAATAAGGCCATGGCTGATGTCACTGTGGCCTCAATTTACTTTCCTGTCTGTCCCCGATAAACTTCAACTCTCCTGTTGGTCAAAATTCTGTGTCACTCAGCAGTGAATACATTAAATGATCAGGCTCCAGTGCTCTCTGAGAGAGAATTCCAAAGCATAACAACTCTGAGAGAAAACATTCCTCCTCATCTACATCTTTAAATGAGAGTCCTTACTTTGACACTGCATCCCTTGGTGTCGTTCTCTCCCCCCCCCCCCCCCCTCCCCCAACCACCACCAAGGGATGGGAAACATTCTCGAAACCAGCCTGCCTTCATTTATTTTGTTTAAAGGAGCAGCAAATTCCGTTCCATTGTTCTAACCAACATTCTTTCTTTGTCAGGCAACAGCATTAAAAACAGCTGGTTTTGCATTTTCCGCTGTTTGTGCATTGTTGCTGTTTTCCTTGTTTTCTGCACCCGAAATTAACGTGGCTTGTGGGAGATTACTGCATTTCAGCCACTTTATAAATGACTAGAAGTCCAAGTCTTTTTATGTTGGATTGTGAACATTGACTGCTCGTTAAGGCACAGTGGTTAGCACTGTTGCTTCACAGCGCCATGCTAAATTGCCCTTAATGTCCAGAAAGGTTGGGTGGGGTTACGGGACTAGGGGGTGCGATTACAGGTGAATGTATGGAAATAGGGTGGCGGTATGGGCATAGGTAGGGTCCCAGGTTTGATTCCTGCTTGAGTTACTGTCTGTGCGGAGTCTACACGTTCTCCCTGTGTCTGCGTTACACTACAATGAAGTTACTGTGAAAAGCCCCTAGTCGCCATATTCCGGCGCCTTTTCGGGTACACAGAGGAAGAATTCAGAATGTCGAATTCACCTAACAGCACATCTTTCGGGACTTGAGAGAGGAAACCGGAGCACCCGGACGAAATGCACGCAGACACGGGGAGAACTTGCAGACTCCGCACAGACAGTGACCCACGCCGGGAATCGAACCTGGGATCCTGACACTGTGAAATAACAGTGCTAACCACTGTGTGACCGTGCTGTACTGACCACAAGGACAGTGTTTTCATTTTCACAGCCCTTTGATCTCCTGGTGTTTTATCTCCGCACCTTGTGGTTTCTCTCCAGGGTTTGCTGGGCTGGTACATGGTGAAGAGCGGTTTAGAGGAGAAGAAAGATTCGCATGACATCCCCCGGGTCAGCCAGTATCGCCTGGCTGCACATCTTGGATCCGCACTGATACTGTACTGTGCCAGTCTGTGGACTGGGCTGTCTCTGCTCCTGCCCCCAAGCCAGGTACCGCATCCTCAAGTATCCTTCTGAAGGTGGTGGGGGGGTCATCTTGAATTGCCACAGTCGTGTAGTGAAGGTACACCCACAGTGCTGTTAGGGAGGGAGTTCCAACATGAAGGCCCAGAAATAGTGAAGGAACAGCCAATGTATTTCCAAGGTGGGATGGTAAGTGTGAGATATGGCTGGGACCTTGCCTAGTGGCGGTGTTCACATACATCTATTGCCTGTGTCATTCATGAGAGAGGTCGCAGGTTTAGAAGGTGCTGTTGAAGGAGCCTTGTTGAGTCGCTGCAGTGCATCTTGTAGATGGTACACACGGCTGCCACTGCGTCGGTGCTGTCACTGTGTCAGTGGTGGAGGAAATTAATGTGTAAGATGGCAGATGGGTTGTCAATGGATGCTTTGTCCTGGGTGGTGTTGACCATAAGATATAGGAACAGAATTAGGTTATTTGGCCCATCGAATCTGCTCCACCAATCAATCATGGCTGATCTGTTTCTCATCCTCATTCTCCCTGACCCTGGGTGAGTTCTGTTTAACACTAGTCTCCATTGACCAATGTGGAGGCATACTGGCACTCAAGGAGTCTCCCAGGCAGTCAGGGCGCCCCCCCGAGTAGTTTAGCTCTGGGCAGCTTGGCACTCTGGCACCCATGATGCCAACCGGACACTGCCTGCCTGGCATCCGATGCCACCGAGGCAATGCCACAAGAGCACTGCCGGGGTGGCCAGGTGATGTTGGCAGGCGCACTGGCAGTGCCAAGGTGCCCATGTGGTATCTTGTCCTGCCCTTATGAGATGGCGCTGGGCGGCTCCAGGACACCCTTATTGCTAGGGGTGGGGGGGAAGGAGAGAGAGAGAGAGTGTCCCAAAGGCTGTGTTTGGGGGGGAGTGGGGGTTTAGAGAAAAGAAATGGGACATTGAGTATAGAAATTGACAAGTCATGTTGCAGCTGTACAGAACCTTAGTTAGGCCACACTCGGAGTATAGTGTTCAATTCTAGTCACCACACTACCAGAAGGATGTGGAGGCTTTAGAGAGGGTGCAGAAGAGATTTACCAGGATGTTGCCTGGTATAGAGGGCATTCGCTATGAGGAGCAATTTAAGAAATTCGGTTTGTTCTCACTGGAACGATGGAGGTTGAGGGGCGACCTGATAGAGGTCTACAAAATTAGGAGGGGCATAGACAAAGAGTGGATAGTCAGAGGCATTTTCCCAGGGTAGAGGGGTCAATTACTAGGGGGCATAGGTTTAAGGTGCGAGGGGCAAGGTTTAGAGGAGATGTACGAGGCAAGTTTTTTACACAGAGGGTAGTGGGTGCCTGGAACTCGCTGCTGGAGGAGGTGGTGGAAGCAGGGACGATAGTGACGTTTAAGTGGCATCTTGACAAATACATGAATAGGATGGGAATAGAGGGATACGGACCTAGGAAGTGTAGGCGATTTTAGTTTAGACGGGCAGCATGGTCAGCACAGGCTTGGAGGGCCGAAGGGCCTGTTCCTGTGCTGTACTTTTCTTTGTTCTCTTTGTTCTTTGTTCTGTATCCCCTTTTTAATCAAGAACCTATCTATCTCTGTCTTAAAGACACTCAGTGACTTGGCCTCCACAGCCTTCTGCAGCAATCTGTTCTACAGATTCACCACCCTCTGGCTGAAGAGATAACTCCTCATCTCTGTTTTAAAGGATCATCCCTTCTGTCTGAGGCTGTGCTCTTGGTTTCTAGTTCTACTAGTGGAAACATTCTATCCATGTCCACTCTATATAGGCCTCTCAGTATTCTGTAAGTTTCAATAAGATCCCCTCTCACCCTTCTAAACTCCATTGAGTACAGGCGCAGAGTCCTCAATTACTCCTCATACAAGTCTTTCATTCCAGGGATCATTCTCGTGAACCTCCTCTGGACCCTTTCCAAGGCCAGAACATCCTTACTTAAATACGGCGTCCTAAACTGCTCACAATATTCCAAATGGGGTCTAACCAGAGTCTTATACAGCCTCAGCAGTTCATCTCTGCTCCTATATTGTAGCCCTCTCAAAATGAATGTTAACATTGCATTTGCCTTCCCAACTGCCGACTGAACCTGCGCATTAACCTTAACTGAATCATGGACAAGGACTCCCAAGCCTTTTCCCCATTTAGAAAATAGGCTATGCCTTTATTCTTCCCACCAAAGTGCATAACCTCACACTTTTCCACATTGTAATCCAACTGACACTTCTTTCCCCACTCTCCTAGCCTGTCCCAGTTCTTCTGTAGCCTCCCTGCTTCCTCAACATATCTACTATCTGTCCCTCTACATATCTTTGTCATCTGCAAACCTCACAAAAACGCCCTCCGTTCCTTCTTCCCGATCGTTTATGTATATTGTGAATAGTGTTGTCCCAACACTGACTCCTGCAGAACACATTTAGACACCGGTAGCCGCCCTTGAAACAATCCCTTTCTCTGTCTTCCGTCCGTCAGCCAATCCTCTATCCATGCCCGTACCTTGCCACTTGGGCTCTTATCTTATGACCTCCCCTTGGTGAAGCCCTGCTGACTCAGTCTTGTTTTATCATGCACTTCCAAGTACTCCGCAATCTCACTCTTAGTGATAGACTCTAAAATCTTATCAATGACCAAAGTCAGGCTAACTGGCCTATAATTTCCCATCTTCTGCCTCCCTTCTTAAAACAGGAGTGTTATATTAGCCATTTTCCGAGACCTTCCCTGTCTCCAGTGATTCCTGAAAGATCACAGCCAATGTCTCCACAATATCCTCCACTATCTCCTTCAGAATCCTGGGATGTAGTCCATCTGATCCAGGTGTTTTATCCACCTTCAGAACTTGCAGTTTCCCCAGCAGCTTCTCCTTAGTGATGGCCACAACGTTCACCTCTGCCCTTGAGTGTTGTTGGCGCTGCACTCATCCAGCAAGTGGAGCAAACATATTCCATGCGGCCTTGCTGATGGCAGGCAGGCTTTGGAGAGTCTGGAGGTGAGTTACTCGCCGCAGGATTCCCAGCCTCTGACCTGCTCTGGGTAGCTGCAATATTTATCTGACTGATTGACAGTGTGATAGTGTTAACTGCATGGGTGCTTCAGTTCTATCATATTGGGAGGGGACGCATTTGTTTGTTTTTAAAAAACATTACATAATACAAACTTACAGCTGTATGTGTGCTTTCAGTTGAGTAAGTTTTAATCCCTTTAAACATTCTACTGATTTCGTTCAGGGGGAAAATGAGGTCAGAAACTTAAGAAATCAAAAGTGAAAGAGGAAAAGCAGGAAAATATCCAAGTTATTTTTTGGGCGGTACACCCACATTTAAACTTTAAATCAGTGTCTCCATCAATTTGCTTTTATTTCCAGCTACAGGTGTGATTTGGGAACATGTCGAACAGCGCTGACCAAAGGCCTTTACAACCCTTCTGAAATCTGGCATCTCACACAGGACAAACAGCGAGTTTGTGTTATCGGCGCACAGTCTAAACTGAGTAGACTGGTCCTTGTGGACCAGACTGTCAGGAATGAAGCTAGTGACTAAATGAGTAATGGAAATGGCACACGATTCTGCAGTTAAAGCTCAGGGCAATTTGCATCCTTATACACTGCCCCATCAATGTGCGTTCGTCCCAACCTTCTGCTTTACCAGTGGGGCATTTCCACTTCTTGTGCCGTAGCTGACCTCTGAGTGAAAGTGGCAAGTAGAACAGATTGAATTTAGGTGTCTGGATTTAGCTGAAACATGTTAACAGGTGCATTGCTTTTAATTCAAGTTCTTTGTTAACACAGATGTCCAATACAGGTCGGATGCTGCTGTTGAGACGGTTTGCTCGTGGGACAGGAGGCTTGGTGTTCATTACAGCACTGTCCGGTAAATCCATCTGTACTGATGACTGTTCATGCTGTAAAGTGAATAGGTAGGGTTGGCATTATGGTAACGTGAGATCAAATGGGCTGGAGGGCTCCCTGGCATCTGTGAATCAAAGTGGAGGATCAAAGCGCAGGTTTGTGAATGGGCAATGTCCCTAAACTGGGCATCGGGCATTTGCTAATACTCACTAAATGCAAGCACATGTTAAAAAGCCACACAGTGCCTAAAGTTTCATAGACGTGCAGGGTAGATAAAGAGAAACTATTTTTGCTGGTTGGGGAGTCTTGGTCTGAGGGCCGGAGCCTTCAATTTCCAGGAAACATTTCTACACGCTGTGGTAGAAGTTTGGAATTCTCTTCTGCTAATTGCTTAGTTTTAGACCTGAGGTTGAGATTTTTGTTCAGCAAAGATATTAAGGGATGTGGGGCAACGGTGGGATTAAGTTGCAGTTTGGCCATGATCGCATCGAAGAGTGGAACAGGCTCAAGCTGAAAGGCATCTTGCTCTTCCTATAGGCCAGTTAGAATTTGTGCTTTCCAGAGAGAACTTCAGGAAATAATTGTTTTTTTTCCACTCAAAGTCAGTTCAGTTCAGTTCAGGCAAGGGAGCCTGCTCTCGTACTTGGAGCAAGCTGATTACACAGGAGTATTTGATTTCACTGATGTTTATTATGTTCAGTGAAGACAAGGCAGCAACAAAGCACTTAATACATGAAGAACCCCAACTTTTGATTTTGAAGGAATTCACTTTTGTGTTGGCGGTGTGAGAACAAGGGTGGTTTAATGTGGTTTACTTCCCCGCAACCCGCTCCCCTCACCTCCATTTCTTCTGCCCACCAATTAATCCCTGCTCAAAATACTGAATCTGACCAGGATAATTGGTTCAAACTGTCCCCTTGGACCAGACCTAATCCGTCCTTCCCAGTGAGCGAGCGTATCTGGCAGCCGTGTGGCTGCAAATTGTCCAGGAGGATGGTGAGTTTTCCGCCACATTCCTGACCCCAGCCTTCTAAATGGTGAAGCGGCTTTGAGAGAATGAGGAGGCGAGTCCCTCATCGGAGTACCCAGTCTCTGACCTGCTGTAGCGTGAACAGTATTGAAAATACCATTCCAGTTAAACTTTTGATCCATGTGACGTGCAACTCATTGATGATTGCAAACTCATCAATGGCTGTGGAAGAAATATCACTTGCTATTTGTCAGCCCAAACCTAGGTTGCTGTGGGCTTTCCGTTTTATGAATGGAGCTGTGCGTTAGAATGATCAGCAAATGGTTTATGATGGAGAGGAGGTTATTGGAGATAGTTGAACTGAGGATCGTGTCCTGAGGAATTTCTGCAGCGATACCCTGGGGCTTTAACCATTGGGTTCCCAACAACCGTAACTGTCCTTCTCAGTGGCACAGCCACAGGAGGAGATCCCTTTCACCTCCACTTCCTCCAGATGTCCAAGGCCACCCATATGTAATGGTGGTGTGGTGGTTATGTTACTGAGCTAGTAATCCTCAGAGGCCTGGATTTAATGATCCAGCGACAAGAGTTCAAATCCCACCGTGACAGCTGGAGACTTTAAATCTGGATAATGAATAAATCTGCAATAAATGGCGGCATGTGGCGCAATGGATAGCACTGGGACTGCGGCGCTGAGGACCCGGGTTCGAATCCCGGCCCTGGGTCACTGTCCGTGTGGAGTTTGCACATTCTCCCCATGTCTGCGTGTGTTTCACCCCCACAACCCAAAGATGTGCAGGGTAGGTGGATTGGCCATGCCAAATTGCCCCTTAATTGGAAAAAAAATAATTGGGTACTCTCAATTAAAAAAAATAAATCTGCAATAAAAAGCTAGCATCAATAATGGTGACCATGATGAACCTGCTGCATTCTCATCTAAAGCCCACCTGGTTCACCGATGTCCTTTTGGGAAGGAAATCTGCCTCTTTACTCAGTCTGTGATTCCAACCCGCAGCAGGCTTCTGAAACGGGCTCGCAAACCATCGGTGATCCAGGAGGTGACTCACCACCGCCTTGTCGAGTGGCAATGAGAGAAGTCTTTTAACATTGTCACTGCTTTATTCATTTTTCATTTTGAAAACAATGCCACGGGTATGAAAAGCTGAATATAATGGGAGCCTTATTTGAAGCCTGGCAGCAAGGTGTGGTGTATGGTAGGCTGATTGATTGTGTTTCCTCTTCAATCTTTCTGCAGGTGCGTTTGTTGCTGGACTGGATGCTGGGCTTGTCTACAATTCTTTCCCCAAGATGGGAGAGCGCTGGGTGCCTGACGACCTTTTAGCCTTTTCCCCAGCTCTCAGGAACTTCTTTGAGAACCCAACCACAGTTCAGTTTGACCACAGAGTCCTGGTAACTATTTTTAAACTGAATGCAAGCTTGGCATCCAATTCTTCCATTACTGATTCACTCCCACCCACTGGAATTTTGGAATTGTTACAGAACAAATTAGATCCCAATAGGACAGCACAAACCAACGCCTTTTCGAATTATCCAATTTCCACCTCTGCAGACGGTTTCTTGGATATTTTCGTGCTCTGGCTGACTGGACAAGGTGCTACAATTTTGCATTAGTGGCAGGGTGGAGAGAGAGAGACTGGACCACCAGGGATCTTGCTCCTGATCGCTGTCCAGTGGCATGTGGACAAAATTGGCTCCATTAATGCTCTCCATGAATTTCAATCTAGAGAAGATGCCTTAAAATAAAAATTCCAATTCTGACTTGCATGCTCTCATCAGTGCAAAAGGAACTCTTTGTTTCTGATGCTGCGCTGTAATGTGACTAGTGTCACGGACAGGAGAGGGGTCAATTTAAACTGCCCTGATTTCTTAGCCCCTTACCCGTCCGTAAACAAAAAGGCGATTTTTAAAAAATAAAAATAATTCTGATACCCCTTTATAAATGGAGGTATATTTTCCCCAACCCTTAACTCTAGAGTGTTCTAATCCTCTATGAATAACTTGCACATCAAACGCGAGGTCAGATTAAATAAAAAGGGTCAGTTTATTCCTACACACACACGCGTGGGCTTGAACATAAGAACTAGGAGCAGGAGTCGGCCATCTGGCCCCTCGAGCCTGCTCCACCATTCAATGAGATCATGGCTGATCTTTTGTGGACTTAGCTCCACTTTCCGGCCCGAACACCATAACCCTTAATCCCTTTATTCTTCAAAATACTATCTATCTTCATCTTAAAAACATTTAATGAAGGAGCCTCAACTGCTTCACTGGGCAAGGAATTCCATAGATTCACAACACTTTGGGTGAAGAAGTTCCTCCTAAACTCAGTCCTAAATCTACTTCCCTTTATTTTATGCCCCCTAGTTCTGCTTTCACCCGCCAGTGGAAACAACCTGCCCGCAGGGGTTTTGCAACGTTCACATGTGTCCAGAATCAGGAGCCTAATGGAAAGTTTCTTCCGAAGGGAAGTTGACTGACTGTAAGATGATCTAACTTTCCAGAGCAAAACTTCCGTGTAGCGTGAGTTAGGCTGGAGGCACAAGTTTCAAGATGCCAGCAGTTTTCAATGAGGGCCAGAGTTCTTGCTCCTGCCTCCGACTTGCTGGTAGACAGCACTGGCTGTTGCCTGGAGTTCTGTTCTCGTGGTGAGCAAAACCGTAACTGCCCAAGTTCCGTTCCCTGGGAAAATATTACCGTGCAGGGTGGGGTCGGTCATAAACAAACATGCCACTCCTCTAGGTTGGCCAAAGGAGGTACAGTATATTCCCCTGGCTGGAATCTTGAGGTGTTTAATTGGAGTTGGGGTTCCTTCTGTTCTTGGAGACACTGGTTTTGGGTTGTTAAACAAGGCCCTCTGGTTGAAACTATTGTTAGAGCCGTTAACACTTGGGCCATTAGCACCATCATTGGAAATTAGGATCTGCAAAGGGTCGTCTTTGTTCGAAGTTGGCTGGAACAGACAGTCCATGTGCTGGCCCATTCTGTTGAATGGGCTGGAATGTCTATGCTATGCCAGGAGCGTTGCATTCCAGACGTTTGCTGTGTTTGTTAACAGTGGAACTGCTGCAAGCCAACATGTGACCAGCTGGAGCCATCTTGTCAGCTCAGCAATTGCCCATTTTGAAACACAAAAAAATTGATTTTATGAAGTAGTCCAGCTGACGAAGTATGCAACTTGCAGTATATTCAGGCTGGATGGTGATGTTGGGCGCCTCTGCTCCATCAAAAAGGTGCATAATTATCATGCACTCCAGGGAGAGTTCAAAGTCATTAAAACAATTTTTTAAAAATCCAAACCAGTATTTTGTCACTGGCACACAGCACGAAAATTAAGTGGTACAGATTCATATGTTTTTGTACCGAATACCTTTTGGAACTTGTACGTTTTCTTTTTTTTTTTAATAATTTTTATTAAACTTTTTTGAAATATGTATAACAACAGAACAACAATAATAATAATAATAAACACCCCCCCGGCACCCGTAACACCACATATAACGAACCCCCCCACGCCACCCCCCCAACCCAATAAACAACAAAATAAATTAACAATAATTAAATTAACATAAACAATACCCCCCTGAACACCCTCTCCCCCCCCGGGTTGCTGCTGCTGCTGACCTAGTTCCTTATCGTTGAGCCAGAAAGTCGAGGAAAGGCTGCCACCGCCTAGAGAACCCTTGTACTGACCCCCTCAGGGTGAATTTGACCTTCTCCAGCTTAATGATTAATGAATCCCGCCATGTCATTGATCCAGGTCTCCACGCTTGGGGGTTTCGCATCCTTCCATTGCAACAAGATCCTCCGCCGGGCTACTAGGGACGCCTGCACTCCCGGCTCCACCCCAATCCCAAATATCGCGAGTCCCCAGCCTGGTTTGACCCTGGATCCTACCACCCTTGACACTGTCCTTGCTACCCCCTTCCAGAATTCCTCCAGTGCCGGGCATGCCCAAAACATATGGGCTTGTACGTTTTCTAACTGCTGCAGGTTTTGGATAAGGTGTGATCTCTACCACAGACCTCTGCTAGTAAGTCCATCCTGTTTTCTCAAGCCCCTCCTTCTAATGAGTGGCGAAGGAGCTGATGAACTTCAGGCACCTTGCAGAGAAGTATGATTTGTTTTGTGGTGGAATATTATGACTGAACTCCACACAGGTAGAGTGACAAAGGGCAGGAACCCTTGCTGACTCTCCCACTCTGCGTATAGTTCAGGTAGAGTGACAAAGGGCAGGAACCCTTGCTGACTCTCCCACTCTGCGTATAGTTCAGGTAGAGTGACAAAGGGCAGGAACCCTTGCTGACTCTCCCACTCTGCGTATAGTTCAGGTAGAGTGACAAAGGGCAGGAACCCTTGCTGACTCTCCCACTCTGCGTATAGTTCAGGTTTCCAGCCTGGCTCTGAAATAACCTTCGGTGGACTGCTGACTGGACGAGTCACTGGGTTACTGAGGGACAATTCTTCCACTCCTGACGCTGTCTCTTTTCTAACCTGGTCATTATCCATGTGTCTTGTCAGGGTATTGCCTCGGTGACGGCAGTGACCATTCTCTACGCGCTTTCTCGCAGGATGCCTATGCCCCGGAGGACTAAGTTGGCGATATCATCTCTGCTGGCCATGGTTTACATGCAGGTAATGGGGGCAGTGACCGGCTTCAGGATTAACTTTTGTAAAAGTAAATTCTTGAGATGTGGGCATCACTGGCATGGCTCGCTTTAATGCTCATCCCTAATTGTCATTGTTGTTGCAACTGATTTTCTCGCTAGGCCAGTTAAGACCGTATTGGTCAGACTGAGTATGGATGACAGGTTCCCTCCCCTAAAGGGAATTTGTGAGCTTGTTGGTCATTTAACAATGATCTGATGTCCTCATAGTCACTCTTATGGAAGACTAGCTTTTTAATCAACAGAATTTTTTAAAAGATAAATTAAAACTTCCAGTCTCTTCAGTGTGCTTTGAACTCTTGATCTCTTGAATTATTATTCCCATATACAGTAAACTCATTGCTGGGCGTTGGAGAACAATAGTTGTGGTAGGTCTCCACATTCTAGCATGCGAAGCTTAACGCAAATCCCCATGTCGTTTCTAGAATGGCTGTAGATAGTGAGCTGTCTGTTATGGAAACAGGCTATTGAGGCACCAATTGGTCTTGGCTCCTGTGGATTTGAAGGAGCAATGGGAAGAATTTCCTCTCCTTGTTATTCAGTGAAGCACAGTGTGGACTCTGAGCAGGTGTGAGCTGTCACACCCTTTAAGCAGAACTCATGAAGTACATTAAAAAAATAATGGGGGTGAAAATCGAGAGGATTCTGAAATCGCTTGTACTGATTGTGGATTGTGTCTTTCTCATCCCGTTTTAGGCTGCTCTGGGAATCAGCACCCTACTGCTCTATGTCCCAACTCCTCTGGCAGCCACACATCAGTCAGGATCCCTAGTTCTACTCAGCCTGGCACTCTGGCTGATCCATGAACTCCGCAGGCTGCCAAAGTGAAGCGAGGGATCAGCTGAACCTGTTCCTTCTGCCGCAAAAGATGGGGGGCCTGGCTCGGACACAAAATGCCTCCTGCGACATTCATGTACTTTCATTTCTGCAGAGAATAGCAATGATTGATTGAGCTATTTAGTCTTTATTTGGATATTGGTAAATGAGTTTGGTATCTGTTCGAGATCTCGGGATACTTTGGTCTGATTGTAAGGCTGCTTATTAGGCTCTGGTTTCCCCCGGGTGAATGTCACTGTATGGCCCTTCCTTTTGCATGGGGGTGAGGAGAGAGAGATAGAAAGTATTTGCGTTCTTTACTGGCTCAAAGATTTGACTGACACCTGTGCGTGAACCACCTGTCTGTTGCTGAGATAATGACCCAGGTACTGTTACAGTCACTCCCAGTTGGTCACTGGGTTTTATTCAGTCGTGCTGTACCATACACTACAATCACAAGCCTTACATGCTTTAATATCGCTTTCAATTCATCCCTTCAAACTGCTCCTGGTGACCTGCCCCCACCAGTAAGAACACCTTGACATTTCACAACTAGAAATCATCTCCAGACACAACCCAGCAGTTGGGTTTTTTGTTGGTGGTTGTTTTCTCTTGGGTGTTTTGCGTAGGTGAGGAAATTACCGCACACAACGTTTTATAAAAATACAACCGTAATTTCAGGATTAATCAACCGGAAAGTGTCCAGAGATCGTCAGTAATACCAATGCTCCTTTTAGACATTTTATGCATATTGTGAATAATTAACATTTCAAAAGCAAATTTATTTTTAAATTAAATCTTTCTGTCCAATATGTTCTCAGAGAATCACATTCTTTCCAAAGACTTTTTCTTGGCCTTCATATATGGTTGTCCTGCAACTGATGAAATGGATCATCAGCCACTCATAACTATCTTAAAGAATCCTCTCCACACTGCGTCTGCACAGCTGAAACACATGATGTTAAAGCTGCAACGCTACAAATCTCCGTGACGTCTACAAAGGTGGTAGGAAGCTGTACAGGGCCGGTGCCCTCTCCAGAGCCTTCCTACCCACTCAGATCAGGCAGATCGAGAGGAAGAAAATAGACAATTACCGCGCCATCTTTTTCAAAAAACACTCTGGCTACCGTTACTAGAACCTATTCCGTCCCCTTTGTCTATCGGAGTCACGGCACCTACTGCTGTCATCCAATAGAGGTGCAGTCCTCTCATCGAATTCAGGAACTTAAATAAGCCTTGCAGGCAGATATTTCTTGCAGGCAACTGCACAACATCATCATGAGGGGCTGGGCAGGATCCTTTGGCTGGTTTAGCACAGGACTAAATCGCTGGCTTTGAAAGCAGACCCAGGCAGGCCAGCCTCCCCGAACAGGCGTCGGAATGTGGCAACTGGGCGATTTTCACAGTAACTTCATTACAGTGTTAACGTAAGCCCACTTGTGACACTAATAAAGATTATATATTTTTTAAATGGTCAGGATTTAGACCCCACCTGCCCATGACCAGTTGGCGGTGGTACAGTTATCCCTGTTATGGGAGCACTGTTTTCAGAACCCCAAAATGTATCATGGAGTTCAACCAACCTCTCCCTTTAATGTATTGTTGCTTTTGAAGCACACGACTTGGTCTCCAGGTGTGGTATTACAATTATGGACACATGGGTTTTTAAACACAAAACAATGTTTATTCCATGAATTCAACTTAACCTTTTAAAATAAACATTGGATCACTTAGCACCCCTTACTTCAAAGATAACCCCGAAAATAATACAACACTAAATAATCCCTCAAAATGTTCCTTCAAACCTCCAAAAGACAACACCTTTAAACAGAAACACATCAGGTTAAAGACGTTACTATTATGAGTTTAAATCACCCAAATGATTCAGAGATAGTCTTTCCTGGCAGAGATCACAGCAGATCCAGCTCACTGCAAACACAGACACACCCAAGCTCTTTTCCTCAAAACTGAAACTAAAAGCAGAAGTGAGCTCAACTCAGCTACCTCCACACTCTGACATCACTTCAGGAATATGAGCTGCTTCATTTCTTAAAGGTACATTGCTTAAACATCCATTTCTTAAAGGTACTTGACATGACACCTCCACCCAAGAAACAAAAATAAACCATCAACTTCAAGATGGTTTCATTTTTCACTTTTGCACCATCCGCTAAGAAATGTACACAGTAAATATACTTTTCTGTTTCACAAAAAAAACACAGGCAAACAGGCATAATAATAAAGTCCATCTTTCCCGTTCTTCTTCCTCCAACCGAAATCCTTCTCGATTGACAGTCTCTTTGAACAAGAAAGTCAATGCACGATCCATCCATTCCTCTACGCCTCGGCAATTCTCTTTAAAGTTTGATATGTCAGTTCAATTTGATCACAGAGTCCCTTGCAATGCTCCAATACAGGAGCATCGGTTATCACAGCTTTCAGGCAGTCACATGCCTGTTGAAAGTCCGCTGTCCATTGAAATTTTTGACGTTTCTTTAGCAAGTCCATCAGTGGGGTAATCACGCCACAAAACGTTTGCACAAAGGTTTGATCAAATCCACTCATGCTAAGAAATCGCATTATTTCCCTTCGTCTTGAGGGTATCGGAAACTCTGCAAGGAAAGTGATTTGGGCTTCTCCAAATTCACTTTCGGCTAAGTTCATCACCAAACCCGCCTCCTGAAGTCGATCGAAGAACTCCATACGATGTTTTAAATATTCTTTCCACGTCTGGAATTTGGAAATAAAAGCAGATTGTCCCACTTTCTCAATGCAATCCTTCAAACGTGGGATAGGGTACGAGTCCGTTCTTCTAACTGCATCTACCTTTCGATAGTCCACACCCAACCGTCAAGTACCGTCTGGTTTAGGTACCATCACTATGGGTGGGCTCCATTGGCTGCAACCCACTTCAATTATGCCATTTTTCAGCATACTCTCAATCTCTTAACCTGTGCCAATTTTAAAGGATTAAGTCTATATGGATGTTGTTTGATAGGAACAGCATTTCCCACATCTACATCATGTATAGCCATTTTAGTACTTCCCAATTTATCTCGACAAACGTGGCCATGTGATATCAATAACTCTTTCTGATCAGTTCGTTTTTCCTCTGGAAGGTAACAACAATTCATCCCAATTTTTAAGAACATCCTCATTTTCCAATTGAATTTGAGGTATGTCAAATTCACAGTCATCTGGATTTGGTTCGTCACTTTGAGTTAGAATCATTAAAACTTCCTTTTTCTCTCCTTCCCTTTCAAAGTACCTTTTAAGCATATTCACATGACAAACTCGGTGAGTCTTCCTTCTATCTGGTGTTTTTACCACATAATCCACCTCACTTAATTTCCTTTCAATCTGATATGGTCCACAAAACCTAGCTTTTAAAGGCTCACCTACCACTGGTAACAATACTAAAACTTTATCCCCACTGACAAAACTACGAACTTTGGAT
Organism: Scyliorhinus canicula; assembly: GCF_902713615.1. Taxonomy (NCBI): domain Eukaryota; kingdom Metazoa; phylum Chordata; class Chondrichthyes; order Carcharhiniformes; family Scyliorhinidae; genus Scyliorhinus; species Scyliorhinus canicula. Next base: position 5,829,949 of record NC_052161.1, read on the forward strand.
TTCTTGTCCGCTACCTGTTTCATCACATTTTGTGCAACTTTCAAATGTTGTCTAGCCAATTCACCTGCTCTATTTAATCATTCCCTAAAATTTGACACGTAATCCAATAGTGTAATTTCCGATTTCTCACCCACCAATTTTTCCTTAATCAATTTAAGTGGTCCTCTTATCTCGTGACCAAAAATTAGTTCAAAAGGACTAAATTTGGTAGACTCATTGGGTGCATCCCTAATTGCAAACAATACGAATGAAATTCCTTTATCCCAATCCTCTGCATAATCTTGACAATACGCCCTTAACTTTGTCTTTAATGTCTGATGCCACCTTTCTAATGCTCCCTGCGATTCTGGATGATACGCAGTTGATGTAAATTGTTTTATTCCTAAGCTATCCATAACTTCTTTGAATAACTGACGTAAAATTTGATCCTTGTCAAAAGATATTGATTCCCACTTTTTGTTTTAGGAAGCGGTCCTACACAATCAATTAGGATCCTGGTAAATGGTTCCTCAAATGCTGGAATGGGTATTAAGGGCGCTGGTTTTATCACTGCTTGAGGTTTCCCTATCACTTGATATGTGTGACATGATTGACAAAATTTAACTACATCTTTATGTAGTCCAGACCAATAAAAATGTTTCTGGATTTTAGCTTGAGTTTTCCTGATTCCCAAATGACCTCCCACTGGTACCTCACGTGCAACTAGCAACACCTTCCCATACCCTACCGGCAATACTACTTGATGAACGTCTGCCCACTTTTCATCCGCCTGCATATGTAAAGGTCTCCATTTTCTCATCAAGACATCACTTTTACGGTAATAACACTCTGGTATACTCTCAGATTCCTCTTCCGTATATGCTTTCTGATATACCCATTTTATTTCTACATCTTTCTGTTGTAACTCCGCAAATTTTCCTACACTAAAAATATCCGCCTCATCCTCCACCTGTTCTTGTTCTTTTTCAACCATCTGATCAAAAATCGTTTCTGACAATTGCACTTCAACTTCATCTTCACTCTTTGATTTCTCCTCTTGTCTTAACCTGTGACTTTGCAACCGGGTTACTACACAATCCGGAAAAATCCCAGGATATTCGTCCTTCAACACTTCAGTTGTCTGATTTTCCACTGGCTTATCAACCACAGTAGGCATCACTCCCACCTGCGATCCAGCTATATCATTACCCAAGATAAACTGTGTTCCTGGACAAGATAGTTTCTCTATTACTCCTACTGCCACTTCACCACTCTTCACTGGACTTTCCAACCTTACCTTATATAATGGAACGCTACTCCTCTCACCCTGAATTCCACATATCACCATCTTTTCTGGCAACATTCTTCCCAAACTACATAATTCCTCATCTCTTACCATTAAAAATTGACTAGCCCCTGTATCTCTTGAAATTGTGACTTCTTTACCTGCTCCTCCTGATACACATGAGTAAACTTTACCCACACAAGTAAATTCTTTAAAGACATCTGGCACCTTCTCAGCAATTACTTCTTGATCAGGCTGTACAATAGTTTGCACCTCCTTCGCTTCCCTTGGGCTTTACTTTACCACTCTAACAAATCCCACTGTCTTATCCTGTTTTACCACATCAGCCTTCCCAGTGCTTTTCTTCAACCACCAACACTGTGACTTTACATGGTCTAGTTTATTACAGTGAAAGCATTTATAACTTTTCATTTCTTTTCCACCCTCTTGAATTTCTTTTTAAATCTGAGGTACACTCTCCTTATTGACTCCCATCAGATCATCTTTACCTTTACCACTTGAGTATTTCTCATGCCCACAGTTTCTATCCCTCACCGGCTGAAACTGATGTCAGAAACCAATCTTTGATTTATGAACTAATTCATAATCATCTGCCATTTCTGCTGCTAATCTCACAGTTTTAACCCTCTGTTCTTCCACATGAGTTCTCACTACATCAGGAATTGAATTTTTAAATTCCTCCAAAAGTATAATTTCTCTGAGAGCTTCATACATTTTGATCTATTTTCAAACCCCTTATCCACCTATCAAAATTACTCTGAGCCTTTCAAACTTCATGTATGTTTGACCAAATTCTTTCCTTAAATTTCTGAACCTTTGTCTGTAAGCTTCAGGCACTAGCTCATATGCACTTAAGATGGATTTCTTCACCTCCTCATACATTCCAGATACCTCCTCCGGTAGTGATGCAAACACTTCACAAGCCCTACCTACCAGCTTTGTTTGAATCAGTGATACCCACATGTCCTGTGGCTGTTTCATTTGTTTAGCTACCTTCTCAAATGAAATGAAAAAGGCTTCCACTTCCTTCTTGTCAAACTTTGGCAATGCTTGGACATATTTAAATAGATTCCCACCAAACCTTCGACTATGACGCTGTTTCACTATCCTCATTACTATCATCCAACTGTACGTTTCCCTTTATGTCTGCCAATTTTAACTAATTGTCATGTTTCATGGCCATTTTCTGAAGTTCAAACTCCCTCTCTTTATCTTTTTCCCTGATCTGTATCTCCCTTTTTCTTTTTGTTCTGCTAGGGCTATTCTTTCTTTTCTCCTTCTCTCGTTTTCTTTTTCCTCTCTCTCTCTTTCCTTTTCAAGCCGCTTTAATTCTTTCTCATGTTCCATTTGTTTAATTTGCAATTTCCAATGAGTTTTTGCCATTTCCAATGAGTCAGACTCTATCTCAGGCAACTTTAAATGCTTAGCCACCGCCATAATTACCTCATCTTTTCGCATTTTGTCAGGTAATGTTAACTGCAATGTTTTTGCCAAATCTAACAGTCTGCTCTTCGTCTCTGTCCGGCAGGTACTGCGTGTGACATTCTCCACTCCCAAAAACTTCTGAGCCTCTGAAAGAGCCATTGTTCACAACACTCTCCCCACTTAAACTAAAATACCACATCGGAAAAGCAACAATCCTTCACTGTCTTTAAGTTCACAAAAGCCAATCCAATAGATAGACATTTATCCTGGACGAGCCCACAATTGTTATGGGAGTGGCGTTTTCAGAACCCCAAAATGTATCATGGAGTTCAACCAACCTCTCCCTTTAATGTATTGTTGCTTTTGAAGCACACGGCTTGATCTCCAGGTGTGGTATTACAATTATGGACACGTGGGTTTTTAAACACAAAGCAATGTTTATTCCATGAATTCAACTTAACCTTTTAAAATAAACATTGGATCACTTAGCACCCCTTACTTCAAAATAACCCCTGAAAATAATACAACACTAAATAATCCCTCAAAATGTTCCTTCAAACCTCCAAAAGACAGTACCTTTAAACAGAAACACATCAGGTTAAATAAATTACTATTATGAGTTTAAATCACCCAAATGATTCAGAGATAGTCTTTCCTGGCAGAGATCACAGCAGATCCAGCTCACTGCAAACACAGACACACCCAAGCTCTTTTCCTCAAAACTGAAACTAAAAGCAGAAGTGAGCTCAACGCAGCTACCTCCACACTCTGACATCACTTCAGGAATATGAGCTGCTTCATTTCTTAAAGGTACATTGCTTAAACATCCATTTCTTAAAGGTACTCTCACATGACATACCCCACAACACAGCAGTTGTCTGGGAGCCTGAACCGGTGCCCACTATGTACAAAAAGGCTGTCACCTTCTCCAGGTATCGGAACCAGCACTTCAGAACTATTGTAGCCACCTGGGGTGGCCACTGCCCAACACAAAATGGAAGACTACAAAGAATGCAGGGAAAATGGACATGTTGCAAAAGCAAGCAGCTTGCAAAAGCGCTTGTGTATTCTGACTGCTGCTGAAACCAGACAGCATTGTGAAAAAAACAAGTTAGCACACTAATGAGGCGATACCCGGTGATTCCCAGGTACAATGGAAACAAGTTAACTCAAATTGCTACATTGAATAGAAGGCCACACTTCTCGGTGCCAAGAGAAGTCCAAAACAATAAGCCCCAAGAACCGCCCAGTGATCGAGGGACTGCCCCGTTATTGGGGTAATTCAAATCAATCGATTGGGAAGAGGCCCAATCGATTGCAGGTTTATAGAGGGTCCACCCTGAAGGATGCAAAGCCTCTGGGACCTATAAAAGACAGGTCACAGAACTGATTCGTTCTCTTGGCCAGCTCCTCTTAGCCAGTGCTCTCCTTGACCACCGTTGCAGCAGAAGACCTTGAGAAGGGGAGGCCTGGTCAGCAGCCGCCATCAAGTAAGTGTCATACAACGCACGCTACGAGAGTAGACACTCCTGACCCCTTTAGTCCACACCGACTGGAAGCCTGCGGATACAGGACAAAGCTAGAGGCTGTTGTTCCCTGATCCGGCAGTTCCCTTATTCCAGATAAGTATTGGCCTGTTAGTGGTAGGATTAGCCTAGTCTTGTAGTTTTATATGCATAATTAGTAGATAACTGTATTGTAATAAACGTGTCTTGTTTGAACTTACTAACTGGTGTATGGAGTTATTGGTCTGAACTTGAACTTGAAACTTGTGGCGGTATCTTAACGATACCTGGCGCCTCTAGAGCTAAGGAACGAAACAGCCAAATTGAGTGTAAAGCACACTCACCCAGAACGAGCAACACTATACACCAGCCCCCTGCACCAGCGAACATCCAGACTCCTACAGAGATAACGTGGCAAATCCTGCACTTGACAAACATGCAGCAGAAACGTCCTATGTTGCTAACAGTGAGGACACTGGCCACAGAAAGACCAAACACCATCAACCAGTGTTAACACGCTCAAGACACCTGAGCAGGGCAAATGCAAAATTCCACGTGATTTTATTACCACTTGGCTAGGACTGACTTTAGAATTTCAGTATTTCTTGCCAACAGAAAGGAGGGGGGTATTTTATACATGTACATAGTTATACATTGTCAGTTTGTTTAATTGTATGCCACACAACCATCTGTACAGTTTCCTATTGCTCACATTATCACATCTTATGCCACTGTGGACCGAGTGGCCTATAGTGCAAATTCCAGAGTTGCAAATTATTAAAGTGCACACTATTTGTTTGTGTTGTGAATTCATTATGTGTTTGAGATAGTGATTGGAGAATGATGGACTTTCACCCACGTCAGAGTAAATATTTCTGTGGAAAGAGTGGGTGACGAGGAGGAAATTGATACACGGTTGGGAGACTTCTACACACTCGATCCTTTCGGAATTGGAAATAAAGCAATGTAACTGAGGTAGGTAGCGCCCTGTGGCATGAAGTCAGGACCTGATGACCGGCAAGAAAGTAAAATACCGGAGAAATAAAAACAAAATGCTTGAAATGTTCTGCTCTCTCAGCAAATATGAAGAGTTAATGTTTCAAGTTGATGAATTTTCAACATTAAGAGATTTTAATTGCAAAAGCGATTAAATTCACAAACAGGACTGTACTCTGTTGCAAATAAATGTCTAACAGAACAAACTAGTGACATGAAAGTTGCAAGCGCAGAATGCTGTAAAACCTCAGCAGGTCTGGCAGCATCTGTACAGAGAGGGAAACAGTTAACACTTTGAGTCTGTTCACCCTTCAGAACTGAGAGGGGGAAAATCTGTGAGATGTTAAACTGTAGCTAGGACGGATTGAAACAAAAGAATGAGATGGATGGCCAAATGTGGGGAAAGGTGTGTTTCTGTATTCAGACAAAAATATATGGGATTAAGAAAAAGGGTTAAAATGGAGGAGATAGATCACAGTCTAAAGTTGTTGAACTCAATCTTTGAGTGCTGAGTTGACTGATTTACGCTTGCTAGTTCTTAACAGACCCGAGTTTGCCATTCAACACTATCTCACTCATACATACTTTACCTGAAAGCTCGATAATATATTACCTCTTGTGAAATAGGTAGCCACTTAACCTGTTATCGTACCTTGCACTGCATGAACACTGCAAGGATAAAGATGAGCGAGAGAGACATGCAATGTTATGTTGCTGGAGGACTCTGAACTCAACATGTTCAATTGCTGGAGTGGAGCAGTTAGGAAACTCAATATTGTGTTGGGGTGTTTCACAGTGTACCCTGGTCAGACTTCACCTCGAATACGGCGACTGTTTCTGGTCCGTTAAGGCATCAGCTTTCAAGGGTCTGGGCTAGGCGTGGGACGGAGCTGCTGTTCATATCATTAACATCAGACGATTGAGTTATGGGAAAGACTGGAGGAAGCTGAGATCTGAAGCCTTGTGCCACGACTGAAGGAACCTGAGAAACAATAACTTGCATTTATATAGCACCTACAATATATTAAAATGTCACACGATGGTTCGTAGAAATTATCAATAGCAAAATTTGCCACTTGAGACATCACAAAATCTAACCAAACAGGGTTGGAAATCTTAAAAGAGGGTGTCAGGAAACGGGTAGTTTTAAATTATCTATTTTTGTTGGTATTAGAAATAAGGTATAGCGTTAAGAAAGTTTTATTTTGTGTTTCTGTGTAGTTTTGAAACTTTAGTTGGCTTCATGTTAAATAAAGATGCTTGCATGTCAGGGATTTGATTTGATTTATTATTGTCACATGTATTAGTATACAGTGAAAAGTATTGTTTCTTGCATGCTGTACAAACAATGCATACCGTACATAGGGAAGGAAGGAGAGACTGCAGAATATAATGTTACAGTTATAGCAAGGTGTAGAGAAAAGATCAACTTAATACGAGGTAGGTCCATTCAAAAGTCTGATGGCAGCAAACTTGGTACCTTTAAACTCTGCATTGCAATGAAATGTGGAAATAAATGGGGTTTAATGAAAGACTAGGCTGTTGCTGAGTAACCGGGGCCCACGCTTAAAAGTATAAGCACTTGTGGTTCAGTTGGAACTAGGTAACTTGAGAAGAAAGTAGCTCTCACAGAAACTGCTAACAGAGAGCTAGGACAGTGGAGTATGGAGCAGAAAGCAAATCCCAGAAGCTAAAGAACAGATAGTTCTAGAAACCAGGGAATGAAAAGAGAAGCCTCGGGAAGACTGAAATCAAAGGGACAAAGAACTGGAGTCTGAACAAGGTAGTGTTCACTGAAGTTGAAGAAAGGGGCAGAGAGAGTTAAGGAAAAGAGTGAAGCCTTGTGTCACGACTGAGGGAGCCTGAAAACAATAACATGTATTTGTATAGCACCTATTACGTATTGAAATGTTACATGTTAAAGGCAGAGCTGAAAGGAGCAGACCTGTTTGAAGTCAGCTAGGGAGAAGCCAGACATCTAAAGTAATCATAAGGCTGATGAAACCTTAATGCAGCCTGTGAATCAGTGGTGTTCTGTTGACGTGGCTGGGCACCTCAGAGACTGTGCGGAAGCTTGAGTGCACGTGGCAATGCAGGGTAGAGGAATAGTAAAAGGAGAGATTGAAATCCTGGAAGTGGATCCTTGGCGAAGGCATCCATCTGAGAGAAAGTGTTGTTTGGGATAAGATTCTAAGGTGTTGTTAGTGAGAGTGGAGTTTGGAAACACTTGCGTGGAAGCCACAGTTCCAGTGAGACCAGCTGACTCACAGTGTGATAAATATCTGAGGGGATTTGATGAGAAATTCACAAAATTGTATTGGGTGGCATCTGCCACTTGGTTTCAGAGTGTGGTGTTTCACCTGTTGGTTTATATGGACTGGGTACTTACTGAGAACACCAGAGGTTAATGATATATTTTGTAACTTGGTGTAATCCTTATAAACCTGTGTATACCTGCAAAGCTGTAGTGGGAGTCAGGGAGTAATGGATTATCGTACATCTTTTCATGTTTAATAAATGTTTTATTCTTGTGTTAAAAGTTAACTGGCAGCCCTGTGACTGTTTATCCACGTCTCTAAACAAAAAATAAAATTTACGATCTATTGAGCCAGGATTCCATTCTGGGGCTTGGCTGTTCTAAAGGGAGATTTGGGCATCGTTAGATGATAGATATTACACGGAAGCCAGTTCATAAACTTTAGTTCCATAATACTGGGAGAAGGTACAGAGTTACACAGTTCTGACTGGGGGGGGAACACACTGCTAAGTGTAATAGTACAAGGACACAATTTGTCTCTGTAGAGGCTAGTTTCCTGGGGTAGAATGTGCAGGTGTTGGATCGCGAGGTTTTCTTGCTCAATGTGGGACACTACACTATTTGCTGTCGCTCAAACCTGTCTGCTGATACAGCGGGGAGGAATAGTTGTACTTTTCTCTGCAACAACTCTCCAATGGTAACATCAGCTGGGATCATAACAAAGGTAGGGAGTCAGAGAAATGTAGAGCTTAGGGCCCAGGCAGCTGAAGGTACACTGCCAATGGTGATCTGATTAAAATCAAGAATGCTGAGTCTGGGGCGCGGTTGGATGATATTGCTGGACAGAGGCAGTTTTAGTGATGCATGGTTCTAGGGTTGGAAACTCAGCCTGGGGTCAAATGCGATATGTGGTTGGAAACATTTTGGTTTTGCCTCAAAACAGTTGCCAGGAAGGGAGTGGAGTCAGTAGCTGGGAACGGACAAGGGACCAATGTCTTTAGTCTTTCCAGTATTGGAGGAAATGTCTACTCAATCAGTACTGGATATCAGATAAGCAGTCTGATAATTAGTTACAGTGGAGGGGTTGAGGGATAGTATCCAGTTCGGGCTGGTGTCACCAGCACAGGTGGAAATTATGTTGTTGAGGGACAGCATGTAGATGAGAAATAGGAGAGGCCCGAGGACATCCGTGGCAGACACGATGGATAAGATGCTGGAGCACAAAGAGGAGCCATTGCAAATCGATGCTCTGACTATGATTAGAAAGGTGAGTGGAGTCCCATTGGACCACGGTGGAGGTGCATTGGAGAACGACTGTGTGGTCAACTGTGTCAAAGGCAGCAGATGGGTCGCAAAAGATGAGGAGGGATCGTTTGATTTTGTTATAGAACATAGAACAGTACAGCACAGAACAGGCCCTTCGGCCCTCGATGTTGTGCCGAGCAATGATCACCCTACTCAAACCCACGTATCCACCCTATACTCGTAACCCAACAACCCCCCCACCCTTAACCTTACTTTTTAAGGACACTACGGGCAATTTAGCATGGCCAATCCACCTAACCCGCACATCTTTGGACTGTGGGAGGAAACCGGAGCACCCGGAGGAAACCCACGCAGACACGGGGAGAACGTGCAGACTCCGCACAGAGTGACCCAAGCCGGGAATTGAACCCGGGACACCGGAGCTGTGAAGCAACAGTGCTAACCACTGTGCCACCATGCCGCATTACGGTATTAAACCAAACCTGGCATACTGCCTCCCAGTTTGGACTCCTTACCAAAGAACGAATGTATTTGCCTCAGATGGAGTACAATAAACGTTGACTAGATTGGTTCCTGTAAGGAGAAGGATGTCCATCTCTGAGACAATTAGACCACATTTCCCTAGAGTTTGAAACATGTAAAATTATTTAGGTGAACGTGAGAGTGCGTCCTGGGAGAATGTTTCCCCCCTGGTTGGAGGGTGTAGAACTCAGGAGAAGGAATCAGCCATTTAGGATTAAGATGAGGAGAATGGTTTGTGAATCTTTGGGACTCTCTATCCCAGAGGGCTGTAGATGCTCAGGCGTTGTGTACATTAGGGAGGTATTTAGACAGGAGGGGGATTATTAGATATGGGGTTAGTGCAGGAAGGTGGAGATGGGGTTGAAGTTCAGCCATTTCCTTATTGAATAGCAGACCATGGCTGATGGGTTGAATGGTCTCCTCCAGTTCTTATGCTTTCCCTCCACCTCAACACAATTACTCTGCAAGACAGTTACTATTACTCTACTATTACTCTGCAAAAGTGCTGCATTTTCTGCAAAGTGCATCGGTTCAGCCCGAGGTTGTGAAAGGTGCTATATAAATGCAAGTCTTTCTTTTTGTAAATGCACCAAAGAAGATGATATTTGCCCAGACTTTGGCAGCTGCACCGCCCCCCCCCCCCCCCCCCCCCCCCCCGGTGTCCTGCTGGCCGGAGAGGGGAAGACAGGCTCAAGTGAACTCATGGCAAGTTGGATAAAGCCACCATGGGAGTTGATCTTAATTGGGCCTTGGCCAAGCACAATCCACAATCTTTCCGAGAGAGAGGGCAGGGAGTACGGGGCAGGAATTGGTTCCTTTTGCCAGTAGAGAACAAAGTGCATTTGTTGAAGTTCTTCCCTCTTTCTAAATGTCTCCTCTTGTTTTACAGCCTCTGAGGCCAGGATGACGGTAGCTCAGCGAAGCATCGGCTTCAGGAACAGGTAAAGACAACTGCATTCAACAAGCTCCTTACGGGCTTGACTGAAAACTGACCGGGGCGCGGGGGGGGGGGGGGGGGGGGGGGGGGGGGAGCAGAAAGAGATCTTGGGATACAGGTGAATAAATAATTGAAGCAGCGTCACAGATCACAAAATAAACAGAATGTTCACAAACTCCCTCATCTCCCCAGCCCAGCGGCGACACCAGGCCAACCACGCTGAGGGCCGGGATCCAGAACTCGCCATCGGAAAGGGCCGGGATCCGGAACCCAGCATCGGGAGCGGATCAGGATCCGGAACTCGCCATCGGGAGTGGGCCGGGATCCGGAACTCGCCATCGGGAATGGGCTGGGATCCCGAAATCACCATCGCGAATGAGCCGGGATCCAGAACTCGCCATCGGGAATGGGCTGGGATCCGGAACTCACCATCGGGAGCCGGCCGGGATCTGGAACTCACCATCGGGAATGAGCCGGGATCCGGAACTCACCATCGGGAGTGGGCCGGGATCCGGAACTCGCCATCGGGAGCGGGCTGGGATCCGGTACTTGCCATCGGGAGCAGACCGGGATCCGGAACTCGCCATTGGGAGCCGGCTGGGATCTGGAACTCGCCATCGGGAGTGGGCCGGGATCCGGAACTCGCCATCGGGAATGGGCTGGGATCCCGAAATCACCATCGGGAATGAGCCGGGATCCGGAACTCGCCATCGAGAGCGGGCCGGGATCCGGAACTTGCCATCGGGAGCGGGTCAGGATCCGGAACTCACCATCGGGAGCCGGCTGGGATCCGGTACTCGCCATCGGGAGCAGGCCGGGATCCGGTACTCGCCATCGGGAATGGGCCGGGATCCGGTACTCGCCATCGGGAGCAGGCCGGGATCCGGTACTCGCCATCGGGAATGGGCCGGGATCCGGAACTCGCCATCGGGAATGGGCCGGGATCCGGAACTCGCCATCGGGAGCAGGCCGGGATCCGGAACTCGCCATCGGGAGCAGGCCGGGATCCGGAACTGGCCATCGGGAGCCGGCTGGGATCTGGAACTCGCCATCGGGAGTGGGCCGGGATCCGGAACTCGCCATCGGGAGTGGGCCGGGATCCGGAACTCGCCATCGGGAATGGGCTGGGATCCCGAAATCACCATCAGGAATGAGCCAGGATCCGGAACTCGCCATCGGGAGCCGGCTGGGATCCGGAACTCACCATCGGGAGCCGGCTGGGATCCGGAACTCGCCATCGGGAGCGGGCTGGGATCCGGGACTCGCCATCGGGAGCCGGCCGGGATCCGGAACTCACCATCGGGAGTGGGCCGGGATCCGGAACTCACCATCGGGAGCAGGCCGGGATCCGGAACTCACCATCGGGAGCAGGCCGGGATCCGGAACTCGCCATCGGGAATGGGCCGGGAGCTTGAATTCGCCATCGGGAATGGGCGGGGATCCGGAACACCATCGGGAGTGGGCCGGGATCCGGAACTCACCATCGGGAGTGGGCCGGGATCCGGAACTCGCCATCGGGACCGGGCTGGGATCCGGAACTCACCATCGGGAGCGGGCTGGGATCCGGAACTCGCCATCGGGAGCGGGCTGGGATCCGGAACTCGCCATCGGGAGTGGGCCAGGATCCGGAACTCGCCATCGGGAGTGGGCTGGGATCCGGAACTCGCCATCGGGAGTGGGCTGGGATCTGGAACTCACCATCGGGAGTGGGCCGGGATCCGGAATTTGCCATCGGGAGCGGGCTGGGATCCGGAACTCGCCATCGGGAGCGGGCCGGTGAATCACAAAATGGCTCACACCTGGCACAAATCTCGATTTTGGCCTTTCCCGTTTGTAGCGGGAATTTCATACCAATTCGACTATAGTATTCCTCACTCCCCAACTGGGCGGACGACACTTAGAGATTCAGTTCAAGAACGTTATTCCAGCTCTCGGGGAGCTAAGTATCCACGAGTAGTTTGTCATCTCCCTGATCACAAAGCAATTAGACCTTTGTTTATCTCCCAATGCACCAATCAAAAGAATACATTTGTTCAGAAATTATCTATGTTGATCTGCAACTAATAGTTAGGATTACAGAATGTATTACATCTGAGTACAATTACCAATCATTTTTTTTTTTTTTCCACATAACTTTTATTTGCCAACATTTAGGGAGGTGCTACGAAGAAAACGTTACTGAGCCTCCTTCTGTGCGGGGAAAGAACCCGCCACCTCCCCGCCACAAATTGCTGAGTTTTTCCAGAAAATTACAATTACCAATCATAACCATAATCATACCAATTATAATTTTTTAAAAAAGATTTTTATTCAAACGAGATTTTCATTATAACAAAAATATAACAAATCCCAACCTCGTACTGTACCAAACGAAATCCCCCCTCACCCCCAGAGAGAAGCTTAATAATAAATAAACCCCCCCTAACAGCGGACGGTAACCAATTCCCTGAAAAAGGACATAAAAGGCTGCCGCCTCGAGTAGAACCCTTACACCAACATGGTATCTTCTCCAGGTGCAAAACTTCCATCAGGTCCCCCAGCCAGGCCAAGGCTTTAGGCAGCACCGGGGGCCTCCACCCGAGCGGAACTCACCCCCGGGCTATCAGTGAGGTGAAGGCTAGGACATCTACCCTCGTCCCCGTCTGCAGCACCGGCAAATCCGAACTTCCAGAAATGGCCACCAGTGGGCACTGCTCCAGCTGAACACCCCAAATCCCCGACATAGTGTCAAAAAAGGAGGCCCAGAAGCTGACAGGCTTGGGGCGAGACCAAAACATGTGCGTATGATTCTTCAGCCCCTTTTGCACCGCTCCCACCTATCCTCCACCCCAAGAAGAATCCACACGTACCCACCCTGGTCAGTTGCGCCCGACACACCACCTTGAACTGGATCAGTCTGAACCTCGCACACGAGGAGGTGACGTTGAGCCTGTGAAGAGTCGCCCTCCACACCCTCCATCCCAAAAACCAAACCCACTGGACAATTCCAAACTTTTAAAATATTTGTTACTTGGCATCACAGGTCAGGTGTTACACGGAGGAATGTTATAGAAACCCGTTAGTAATTTTCAGTTCTTATTTTTCAGTCGGTTTGATTCTAACCGGGGCAGCACGGTAGCATTGTGGATAGCACAATTGCTTCACAGCTCCAGGGTCCCAGGTTCCATTCCGGCTTGGGTCACTGTCTGTGCGGAGTCTGCACATCCTCCCCGTGTGTGCGTGGGTTTCCTCCGGGTGCTCCGGTTTCCTCCCACAGTCACAAAGATGTGCAGGTTAGGTGGATTGGCCGTGCTAAATTGCCCTCAGTGTCCAAAATTGCCCTGAGTGTTGGGTGGGGTTACTGGGTTATGGGGATAGGGTGGAGGTGTTGACCTTGGGTAGGGTTCTCTTTCCAAGAGCCGGTGCAGACTCGATGGGCCGAATGGCCTCCTTCTGCACTGTAAATTCTATGATAACTTTGCCTTTCCCTCCCACCCCCATCCTGGGTCCTGGGATTCACTGAGCCTCTCGATCATGTCCGCCTCATTCTAACCTTTCTCTCCACGCCAGGTGGCAGTCTCTGTTAACCTCGCTGATACTCCTGTCGTTATGTTACCTGGTGCTGCTCTACCCATCCTACCACCAGCCTCAGGACATCTGGAGATATTACAGCATGTCACAGGATTGCATTGCGGTACGCTGCAGTCAGGCGCGGTGGGGGGGGGGGGGGGCAGGGAAATGGTATGGGGGGACGGGGAAGGGGGGGCAAGGGTGTGTGAGGAGGAGGAGGGCATGAATAAGGGGGAACATAGTTTGCAGCGTAGTGTGACGGCGAAGTTGAAGAGGATGAGGATGCTATTGAGGGTGGCAAAGATGGAGAACACTGCTGGGAGATGCTGAGTATAGCGGCTATCCTGCCCCCAGTACCCGGTCCTTTGCAAACTGACGCTGCATACAGACCATGCTGGAACTGGGCAGAGGGGATGGAACTCCAATTGCTTTACTAATCTACACTTTGCAGCATCTTCACCCAGCCACTAATGAGACTTGCAGGTCCTGCAGAAAGCTCAGAATTTCAGACCGACATTACCAATCAGGTCTGAAACAGTGTTCTCTTCAATTCATTTGTTGCTGTGTGACTTATTTGTTGCAGTCTGCAGAACATTCTGGATTGTGCTGACACGTACATGCAAAGCTTAGGGGGATTACTGACCTACTGTGTAGGAGACATGGGAAAGGACAGCAAAGTGAATTGGTGGTAGAAGTTGGGCCATGATCTTATTAACTGGCACGACAGGTTCAAAGGGCTGAATGGCCTCCTCCGATTCCTGTTTCTAATATTGGGAACTTGCCTTCGCCTGCATTTGGAAAGACATCATTGTGACTTAACCAAAATGTCCTCTATCTTTCTTCAGCGGCTTCACAATCGAAGCGAGACCATCGTCTCTACTCCTTGCAAAGCGAACTCCAGCCGCTCCAAATTCTCCGTGCTGTATCCGGGGAAACAGCTGCACAGGATCCCCGTGTTTGTGCAGAACGGGAAGATCCCACACCTGGGCACCGCACGTTACAAACCACCTCTGGGGTTCAGAGGTTGCGAGAAGCAGCTTCAGGAGATCATGGAGCTGTTGCCACAAGCAGGTCCTCCGCAGGAGCTGGCATCGATGGGCTGCACCAGGTGTATTGTAGTGGGCAATGGTGGCATCCTGCGAGGTAGCAGGCTTGGGGCCTTCATTGACCAACATGACATCATTATCAGGTGATTAAAATTCCAGTTTGTTAAGGTGTAGTCCAAGTGGAGCCCAAATATCGAAATATCATTTATTCCAATAGTCTGTCGATTACAGTTTCACAATAGAACATTACAGCGCAGTACAGGCCCTTCGGCCCTCGATGTTGCACCGACCCATGAAACCAATCTAAAGCCCATTTACACTATTCCCTTATCGTCCATATGTCTATCCAATGACCATTTAAATGCCCTTAATGTTGGCGAGTCCACTACTGTTGCAGGCAGGGCATTCCATGCCCTTACTACTCTCTGAGTAAAGAATCTACCTCTGACATCTGTCCTATATCTATCTCCCCTCAATTTAAAGCTATGTCCCCTCGTGCTAGACATCACCATCCGAGAAAAAAGGCTCTCACTGTCCACCCTATCTAATCCTCTGATCATCTTGTATGCCTCAATTAAGTCACCTCTTAAGTATCTTCTCTCTAACGAAAACAGCCTCAAGTCCCTCAGCCTTTCCTCATAAGATCTTCCCTCCATACCAGGCAACATCCTGGTAAATCTCCTCTGTACCCTTTCCAATGCTTCCACATCCTTCCTATAATGCGGCGACCAGAACTGCACGCAATACTCCAAATGCGGCCGCACCAGAGTTTTGTACAGCTGCAACATGACCTCATGGCTCCGGAACTCAATCCGTCTACCAATAAAAGCCAACACACCGTACGCCTTCTTAACAACCCTCTCAACCTGGTTGCAACTTTCAGGGATCGGTTTCCATCAGATTCCACTTTACCTTCTTCTGAACTCAACATTGTGTTGAGTCATTTCTAAGTTCTATTATTTCAATACTGACCACTGGACCCATTCTTTCAGGCTCTTCACTCGCTTTACTTGCCTCATTGCCATCTCACTTTGTCCTGCACCAACATCCCATTTGTTATTGAGGCCAGAGTTTTCCGCCCATTCCTGTTAGTGGGATTCTCCAGTCGTGCCAAAGCACCCCCCCCCCCCCCCCTTCCCCCCGCTGCCGCAGGTTCCCGAGGGCCAGGGGTACATTCAACAGGAAACCCCATTGACTACAGCAGGACAAGAAGATCTCACCGCCGGCCAATGGCGACTCGCCCTTACTGCAGCGAAACACGCAGCGGGCGGTGTGGAAAATCCCGGCCTTAACCTCTCCGGCCTTCCACCCTATCGCAGACGTTCCCTCTCTTTCCTCCCTTTCCCCGTACTCATAACACCTGTTACATAGATATAGATATAGAACAATACAGCACAGAACAGGCCCTTCGGCCCTCGATGTTGTGCCGAGCAATGATCACCCTACTTAAACCCACGTAACCCGTATACCCGTAACCCAACAATCCCCCCATTAACCTTACACTACGGGCAATTTAGCATGGCCAATCCACCTAACCTGCACATCTTTGGACTGTGGGAGGAAACCGGAGCACCCGGAGGAAACCCACGCACACACGGGGAGGACGTGCAGACTCCACACAGACAGTGACCCAGCCGGGAATCGAACCTGGGACCCTGGAGCTGTGAAGCATTGATGCTAACCACCATGCTACCGTGAGGCCCCAACATCTCAACATCTCAAACCTTTCCCATTTTTTACAAGAGGTCACAGATCTGAAATATTACAAGAAGAGGGAGCAGCCGCCCATTCAGCCCCTCGAGCCTGCTGAATAAAATCATGGCTTATCTTCTACATCAACCCACCCCTATCCCCATATCTTATTATAGAGTCACAGAGGTCCATAAGACATAGGAGCAGAATTAGGCCACTCGGCCCATCGGCTCCGCTATTCAATAATGGCTGATATTTTTCTCATCCCCATTCTCCTCATAACCCCGATCCCCTTATTAATCATAAACCTATCTATCTCTGTCTTAAAGACACTCAGTGATTTGGCCTCCACAGCCTTCTGCGGCAAAGAGTTCCACAGATTCACCAGCCTCTGGCTGAATAAATTCCTCCTCATCTCTGTTTTAAAGGATCGTCCCTTTAGTCTGAGATTATGTCCTCTGCTTCTAGTTTTTCCTACAAGTGGAAACATCCTCTCCACGTCCACTCTATCCAGGCCTCGCAGTATTCTGTAAGTTTCAATAAGATCCCGCCTCATCCTTCTAAACTCCAACGAGTACAAACCCAGAATCCTCAACAGTTCCTCATACGACAAACTCTTCATTCCAGGGATTATTCTTGTGAACCTCCTCTGGACCCTTTCCAAGGCCAGCACATCCTTCCTTAGATACGGGACCCAAAACTACTCACAATACTCCAAATGGGGTCAGACCAGAGCCTTATACAGCCTCAGAAAGACCTTCCTCGACAGCACATGAAAGGCCCTTCAGCCCATCGCATCTGCACCGGTCAAAAACAACCCCCTAACCATTCTAATCCCATTTTCCAGCACCTGGCCCATAGCCTTATCTACCATGACATTGTAAATGTATATCTAAACACTTCTTAAATGTTGTGAGGGTCTCTGCCTCCACCACCCTTTCAGGCAGTGAGTTCCAGACTCTCACCACCCTCTGGGGGAAACGTTATTGCTCACACCCCTTCTAAACCTCCTGTCCCTTACCTTAAATCTCTGCCCCCTGGTCATTGATCCCTCCACCAAGGGGAAAAGTTTCTTCCTGCCTACTCTCTCTATGACCCTCATCATTTTATACATCACAATCATGTCCCCCCTCAGTCCCCTCTGCTCCAAGGAAAACAACCCCAGCCTATCCAAAGTCTCTTCATAGCTAAAGCCTGTGACATTATACAAATGTTCAGCATGTGAAGAGTTAATGTTATGTTAAGCCTAGCCACTAGAGGGAGCTAAGGAACAGTACTATAAGTTGCACTGGCTCTTCAGCTAAGAGGAGGAGATTAGACTGGAGCAGAGGTAGGGGTTCGGGATTCTCTGAAAATGGGGCTACGTCGCCACGCCGGTGGGATAACCGAAACCATCGACTCCGGCGTCAACGGCCCCGCAAGGTGAGGAATTCGCACCTTTCCAGGGGGCTAGGTTGCCGACGGAGTCGTTGCCGCTGCTCCAGCCGGCGCCGAAGGGCCGCTGCGAGTTCGCGCATGCACAGAACGGCCGGCGTGATCTTGCGCATGCGTGGACCGGCCGGCATATTTTACCGCCTGCACGGGGGTTCTCTTCTCTGCGCCGGCCCCAGGGCGATATGGCAGAGCCACTACAGAGGCCGGCGCAGAGGAAAGATAAGCCCCCATGGAACAAGCCCGCTTGCAGATCGGTGGGCCCCGATCGCGGGCAAGGCCACCATGGGGGCCCCCCGGGGTCGGATCCCCCCCCCCCACACCCCCCGAGGACCGCCCCCGCATACTCACCTGCCAGGTCCCGCCGTACATGAGGTCATTCACGCCGGCGGGATTGGCCGAAAATGGACGGCCGCTTGACCCATCGGGACCCGGAGAATCACCGGGGGGCTGTCAACGGCCCCCGACCGGCGTGGCGGGAATCCCGTCCCACCCAGAAAACGGCGCCGGAGCAGAGGGCAGTCGGCGTCGGGGCGGGATTCGCGTCCCCCCCCCCCCCCCCCCCCGGGATTCTCCGACCCAACGCAGCACCGGAGAATCCCGGCCAAGATTCATAGTGTATTGTAGAGTTAGTTAGGATATAATAGTTATAATTAGTAGGCAGAGATAGTGTTAGTGAGTGTAGTTTAATTCTTACCTGTATGTTTGCTGTTCAGAATAAATGCCAAACTCAAATTTAGTTGCTGCTAGACCAGCTGGGTTTTCCAGCATTGTCTCTTTTTATTTCAGGTTTACAGCCTCTGCAGTATTTTACCTTTGACAATAAACTGGTTTCCAAAAAGATTCCATTTCAGCAGCTCATTTAAAAAAAAATATGTTGATTAAGAATTTTTTTCCCAATCAAAACAACCCAAATCAATCAAACAGAAAAACACAAGAGGGAGAAAATGGAAAAATACACACACAACACAAAATTAACTTCAATCCCAAAAACTAACCGAAACCTCCGAACAACTGATACAAAGAACAAAGGAAATTACAGCACAGGAACAGGCCCTTCGGCCCTCCCAGCCTGCGCCGATCCAGATCCTGTATCTAAACCTGTCCCCTATTTTCCAAGGATCTACTTCCCTCTGTTCCCGCCTGTCTAGGTGCATCTTAAATGATGCTATCGTGCCCGCCTCTACCACCTCCGCTGGCAAAGTGTTCCAGGCACCCACCACCCTCTGCGTAAAAAACTCCCTTAAACTTTCCCGCTCTCACCTTGAAATCGTGACCCCTTGTAACTGACACCCCCACTCTTGGAAAAAGCTTGTTGCTATCCACCCTGTCCATACCTCTCATAATTTTGTAGACCTCAATCAGGTCCCCCCTCAACCTCCGTCTTTCCAACGAAAACAATCCTAATCTACTCAACCTTTCTTCATAGCTAGCACCCTCCATACCAGGCAACATCCTGGTGAACCTCCTCTGCACCCTCTCTAAAGCATCCACATCCTTCTGGATGGTGGCTAACTCTGTAAAAAAGGAAATGAATGGTTACCAGATTTCTTTAGACAGATATATGAATGGGTGGGGAACAGAGGGAAGTAGATCCTTGGAAAATAGGCAACAGGTTTAGATAAAGGATCTGGATCGGCGCAGGCTGGGAGGGCCGAAGGGCCTGTTCCTGTGCTGTAATTTTCTTTGTTCTTTGTTCTTTTTTCATCTTCAGTAGAACCATTCCACCCACCCCCAAATGGCGAACTTGACCTTCTCCAAATGCAGGAATGACATGAAATCACCCAATCAAGCCGAGGCACTGGGCGGGGTGGGAGGCCGCCATCCACGCAATATTCACCTCCGGGCTATCAATGAGGCAAAGGTGAAGACATGGCCTTCACCCCAGACAGCATCACCGGTGCATCCGACACACCAAATATGGCCACCAGTGAACACGGATCCAGATCTACATGGGGTATCTCCAACATAGAATCCCTACAGTGCAGGAGGAGGCCATTCTGCCCATCCAGTCGACACCAACCATCTGAAAGAGTACCCTACCTAGGCCCAATCCCCACCCCATCCCTGTGACCCCATAACCTTTTGACACTGAGGGACAATTTAGAATGGCCAATCCACCTAACCTGCACAACTTTGGACTGTGGGAGAAAACCGGAGCATCCGGAGGAAACGCATGCAGACGCGAGGAGAACGTGCAAACTCCACACAGACAGTCGACTGAGATGAGGAGGAACTACTTCTCGCAGAAGGTGGTGAATTTGTGGAACTTGCTGGTGAGGTGTGGACTGAAGCCCTTCACAGGGTCAACTCCACGTCTTCATGTGCTCAGCAGAGTCTGATTCAGTTGAAGGTTTTGCAGAGGACGTTTAGTGAGGTAGAATCTGAGTCATTAAATGGACTGAAGAAGGAGATGGATATATTTCTGTTTTTTAAAAATGGGTTAAAGGAATATGGGGAACAGGCAGGGAAGTGGATTTGAGACCAGGAAGAGATCAGCCATAATCGGATTGAATGGTGGAGCGGGCTCGAGGGGCTGAATGGCCCACTTCTGCTCCTAATTCCTATGTTACCCAAGGCTGGAATTGAACGTGGGTCCCTTGAGCTGTGAGGTAGCAATGCTGCCCACTGTACCACCCTTGGTGTTAAAGAATGAAGCCCAGAAACCTATCAACTTGGGACAGCACCAGAACATACGTGTATGGTTAGCCGGCCCACGGGAACAGCGCTCACACTTATTCTCAACCCCAAGGAAGAAGCCGCTGCTTCTAGCCCTGTTCAAATACGTCCTCTGCAAAACCTTCAACTGAATCTACTGAGCACATGAAGACATGGAGTTGATCCTGTGAAGGGCTTCAGTCCATGCCTCACCAGTAAGAATGGGACCCAATTCAACCTCCCATTTCGCCCTCACAACACTCAACGGAACAGAATCCGTTGAAAGGATAGGGCCCCACTTGTCCGCAATCTGGCCTAGACAGAGACCGAATCTTCTTCATCGGGGAAGACGGTGGCGCCAAAGGAAAAGAGGGGAAAGCTTGAAGTGAAAAATCGCAAATTTGGAAATGCCTAAAAAGACTGGAACTGGCAGCTGGAATTTCTCAGCTAACTCCCGAAAACTCTCAAACCTCCCCTCAACGAAGAGGTCGCCAAACTGCTCCAGGCTCTTCACCGCCCAACATTCAAAGCTGGAGTCCAAACCAGCAGGTAGGAAAAGGTGATAGTTGCAAACCGGGGCCAGCGAAGACGGGGAAATGGGCTGGAAATGCTGCCTAAACCATTTCCAAATTCCCAGGGCGGAGACGACCACTGGATTTGAGGAAAATCTAACCGGGGGCGAAAAGGCAACACATGCAGTGACTAGCACGAAGAGCAGAGAGAGTGACGGAGCCCGTTTCCATTTGTCCCATTTCAGCAACCTTTAACCCCAGGAAGCTGCAGGCTGTGCGTAACTATGGGCGGGGTTCAGCCTTCCTCTGAGGGTCAGTACTGAGGGAGTGCCGCACTGTCAGAGGGTCAGTACTGAGGGGCTGCTCCACTGTCAGAGGGTCAGACTGAGGGAGTGCTGCACTGTCAGAGGGTCGATACTGAGGGAGTGCCGCACTGTCAGAGGGTCAGTACTGAGGGGGTGCCGCACTGTCAGAGGGTCAGTACTGAGGGAGTGCTGCACTGTCAGAGGGTCAGTACTGAGGGAGTGCCGCACTGTCAGAGGGCCAGTACTGAGGGAGTGCTGCACTGTCAGAGGGCCAGTACTGAAGGAGTGCCGCACTGTCAGAGGGTCAGTACTGAGGGAGTGCCGCACTGTCAGAGGGTCAGTACTGAGGGAGCGCTGCACTGTCAGAGGGTCAGTACTGAGGGAGTGCCGCACTGTCAGAGGGTCAGTACTGCGGGAGTGCTGCACTGTCAGAGGGTCAGTACTGCGGGAGTGCTGCACTGTCAGAGGGTCAGTACTGAGGGAGTGCTGCACTGTCAGAGGGTCAGTACTGAGGGAGTGCCGCACTGTCAGAGGGTCAGTACTGAGGGAGTGCTGCACTGTCAGAGGGTCAGTACTGAGGGAGCGCTGCACTGTCAGAGGGTCAGTACTGGGGGAGTGCCTCACTGTCAGAGAGTCAGTACTGAGGGAGTGCCGCACTGTCAGAGAGTCAGTACTGAGAGAGTGCCGCACTGTCAGAGGGTCAGTACTGGGGGAGTGCCTCACTTTCAGAGAGTCAGTACTGAGGGAGTGCTGCACTGTCAGAGGGTCAGTACTGAGGGAGTGCCGCACTGTCAGAGGGTCAGTACTGAGGGAGTGCTGCACTGTCAGAGGGTCAGTACTGAGGGGGCGCTGCACTGTCAGAGGGTCAGTACTGAGGGAGTGCTGCACTGTCAGAGGGTCAGTACTGAGGGAGTGCCGCACTGTCAGAGGGTCAGTACTGAGGGAGTGCTGCACTGTCAGAGGGTCAGTACTGAGGGAGCGCTGCACTGTCAGAGGGTCAGTACTGGGGGAGTGCCTCACTGTCAGAGAGTCAGTACTGAGGGAGTGCCGCACTGTCAGAGAGTCAGTACTGAGGGAGTGCCGCACTGTCAGAGGGTCAGTACTGGGGGAGTGCCTCACTGTCAGAGAGTCAGTACTGAGGGAGTGCTGCACTGTCAGAGGGTCAGTACTGAGGGAGTGCCGCACTGTCAGAGGGTCAGTACTGGGGGAGTGCCTCACTGTCAGAGGCTCAGTACTGAGGGAGTGCTGCACTGTCAGAGGGTCAGTACTGAGGGAGTGCCGCACTGTCAGAGGGTCAGTACTGAGGGAGTGCTGCACTGTCAGAGGGTCAGTACTGAGGGAGTGCTGCACTGTCAGAGGGTCAGTACTGAGGGAGTGCCGCACTGTCAGAGGGTCAGTACTGGGGGAGTGCCTCACTGTCAGAGAGTCAGTACTGAGGGAGTGCTGCACTGTCAGAGGGTCAGTACTGAGGGAGTGCTGCACTGTCAGAGGGTCAGTACTGAGGGGGCGCTGCACTGTCAGAGGGTCAGTACTGAGGGAGTGCTGCACTGTCAGAGGGTCAGTACTGAGGGAGTGCCGCACTGTCAGAGGGTCAGTACTGAGGGAGTGCTGCACTGTCAGAGGGTCAGTACTGAGGGAGCGCTGCACTGTCAGAGGGTCAGTACTGGGGGAGTGCCTCACTGTCAGAGAGTCAGTACTGAGGGAGTGCCGCACTGTCAGAGAGTCAGTACTGAGGGAGTGCCGCACTGTCAGAGGGTCAGTACTGGGGGAGTGCCTCACTGTCAGAGAGTCAGTACTGAGGGAGTGCTGCACTGTCAGAGGGTCAGTACTGAGGGAGTGCCGCACTGTCAGAGGGTCAGTACTGGGGGAGTGCCTCACTGTCAGAGGCTCAGTACTGAGGGAGTGCCGCACTGTCAGAGGGTCAGTACTGAGGGAGCGCCGCACTGTCAAAGGGTCAGTACTGAGGGAGTGCTGCACTGTCAGAGGGTCAGTACTGAGGGAGTGCCGCACTGTCAGAGAGTCAGTACTGACGGTGTGCCGCACTGTCAGAGTGTCAGTACTGAGGGAGTGCCGCACTGTCAGAGGGTCAGTACTGGGGGAGTGCCTCACTGTCAGAGAGTCAGTACTGAGGGAGTGCTGCACTGTCAGATGGTCAGTACTGAGGGAGTGTCGCACAGTCAGAGGGTCAGTACTGAGGGAGTGCTGCACTGTCAGAGGGTCAGTACTGAGGGAGTGCTGCACTGTCAGAGGGTCAGTACTGAGGGAGTGCCGCACTTTCGGAGGGTCAGTACTGAGGGAGTGCCGCACAGTCAGAGGGTCAGTACTGATGGAGTGCCGCACTGTCAGAGGGTCAGTACAGAGGGAGTGCTGCACTGTCAGAGGGTCAGTACTGAGGGAGTGCTGCACTGTCAGAGGGTCAGTACTGAGGGAGTGCCGCACTGCCAGAGGGTCAGTACTGAGGGAGTGACGCACTGTCAGAGGGTCAGTACTGAGGGAATGCTGCACTGTCAGAGGGTCAGTACTGAGGGAGTGCTGCACTGTCAGAGGGTCAGTACTGAGGGAGTGCTGCACTGTCAGAGGGTCAGTACTGAGGGAATGCTGCACTGTCAGAGGGTCAGTACTGAGGGAGTGCCGCACTGCCAGAGGGTCAGTACTGAGGGAGTGCTGCACTTTTTTTTGATGATAATGTGGTTAATTCTGTGTTTAAATTAGTTTGTTTTAACATAAAAGATCCCCATTGTTCAGAGTCATCGCTCCTGGGGTGAAGTATCCTTTCTTCACCGTTTTACAAATAGAAACAAAATTGTTTGGGGTTCTTGTCCGGGATCCTGACAAATGTTGGGATCTGGTCCGGTATCCATACACTGGTTATCTAGCGCAGTGTGATCTTGCCGTGCACAAATTGACTGCCATATTCCCTACATTACAACAGTGACTACATTTGAAAAAGGACATTATTGGTTGTTAAGAGCTTCAAGACAAGTTGACAATTGCAACAAATGCAAGTCGTTCATTCTAGGATTCAATTTTCTTTGTGTGTGTGCGTGGGGCTGGTGGGTGTGAATGTTAGATTAGATCCTGTGTTTGAATCGATATACTCGGGGTGCCCCGTTTACTGTGCTCCAGGAAACTGCGGCGACTAACAGGCAGCGCATTGACAACGCAAGATCGAGGATCAGATTGTTGCAAAGACAGCAGCAACCCTCACGCAAGTGAGGAGAGGCGATGGGTTGGAGGTGGTGGTTGGTCGGGAGGGAGAGTTGGCCGTCCCTTGGGAGTGGGAGTGGCAGTAACTGGGGGAGTACGTATTTAGAATGTGAGGTTCGGAGGGTCACTGCATCTCCACTCCATGTTCAGTTAAATATATTTTAATATAGAAGATAGAGTGCAGAAGGAGGCCACTCAGCCCATCGAGTCTGCACCGACCCACTCAAGCCCTCACTTTGTCCAAATTTATCTTGGTACTTGTTTAATTATTGTCGTTGCCGGAAGTTTCTCTCGATTAGCAGCTGCTCTCCCTCCGGAGAGGCCAATTTATCTTAAGGTCAGAAATACCTTTCTCTGATTTATGTCTAATTTCTATCTCATTTATTCAGTTGTGAATCAAACAATTCACGTAAAAAATTAATCGGGTTATTGAAATGTTTATAATATTGTTTCAAACCTCAATTTGGACATTAGAATTTCCAAATACTGAGTAATACAGTAATGACCAAAATGTTTCATTTTCAATTACATGTTATTTAACAAACGATGACTACAAATTTTTGTACATTGATTCCCTGTTAGACAATTTAGAATTTAGAACAGTACAGCACAGAACAGGCCCTTCGGCCCTCGATGTTGTGCCGAGCAATGATCACCCTACTCAAACCCACATATCCACCCTATACCAGTAACCCAACAACCCCCATTAACCTTATTTTTTAGGACACTAAGGGCAATTTAGCCTGGCCAATCCACCTAACCTGCACATCTTTGGACTGTGGGAGGAAACCGGAGCACCCGGAGGAAACCCACGCACACACGGGGAGGACGTGCAGACTCCTCACAGACAGTGACCCAGCCGGGAATCGAACCTGGGACCCTGGAGCTGTGAAGCATTGATGCTAACCACCATGCTACCGTGCTTTACAATGTTGACACAGTGGGATGGATTTTCTGTTTGGAAGACTATTTATGTTCCCAAGGTGGAGGAGAATTGCACCCATTTTACAACCCCCCTCGGAGGGTAAATCAGGAAGCAATTCCGTCTCCCTAGCCATGCAGATTGATGCAAGACGATGAATATGAGGGATTCCTGCGGGAATCGCACTATCCCCCCCCCCCCCCCCCCCTCCCAACCACAGCCCGCCACCACCGGATTGTCTTGGTGACCCCCCCTTCCCCCACGTACGGGGGTGACCCGACCTGCCCCCTCCCCCAGGGACCCGCTAATGAGGGAGACCCGCCCAGGGATACTTGTAATCAGGAGAGCCCCTGCCAAGGACCCCTGTGAAGGAGACCCTCCCTCCAGGGATCCTTATATTATGGAGACCCCCACCCAGGGATCCCTGTAATAGGGAAACACCCCCAGGGGCTCTGTACTACAAGATCTCCCCCCGGGACCCCTTTAATAGAGAGATCCCCACAGACCTCTGTAATAGGAACCCCTGAAATAGGAAGACCCCCCCCCCCAGGGACTCATGTAATAGGGAGACCCCCGGGACCTGTGTAATAGGGAGACCCCCCCAGGGGCCTCTGTAACAGCAAGACCCCCCCCAGGTACCAGTGTAATAGGGAGACCCCCAGCGTCCCCTGCAATAGGGTGACCCCCACATAAATATGTAATAGGGAGACATGTCCAGGGACCACTGTAGTGGAGAGACCTCTCACAGGGGCTCCCTGACTAAAGGGACTGCCACCTCACAGAACCCCCTACCCAAACCCCCCCCCCCCCCCCCCCAGAAGAGAGACCGCAGTCTTGAAGTTAGATAGCAGCCCAGACAGGGGCAGTCAAAAGACTTACAGCTGCAACACTTAACTTGAAGCTCCACATGAACATCTGTGACCTGCACCGAGACTTCTCAGATCCATTAGCTGCAAGCCATTCATAACATTCTAGGAGTGGGCTGTGATTGACAGCTTCCACACACCATCTGCAGCCTTGATTCATTCATCTCATGGATCAGTAACTCTACGAAACCTTAATGTTTACAAACATTGACCTCATCAAAGAGAGATAAGTGCAATCCAAGCACTAAGTGCATTCTAATCACTCAAGTATGAGTTGCGCCCCTCCATGATCCACCGTGGTATCCACCATGACAGGCTCATGAATGCTGAGAGCATCTGTGATCCATTCCCACGTGATTCCTGGAGCTGGGAACCGGAGAATCACGGACAGCCGGAGAATAGGATGCCTGGCCCGATAAATGGATGCAAATAGGCATTAAGAGCCATTCGCATTCATATACATGCGCCCGCTGGCGTGCGGTTGTGAACCTCGATTCTGGCGCCAGAAGGGGGGGGGCGGAGCATCACGTTCGGATCGATGCCCTCCGATTCTGGCCACTGATCCCAATTGTGTGCTTCTCTGCCACATCATGGCCCCCAATACCAGCGCCAGCCGACAGAGACTCCAGCCCAGTGTCTTTCCACTGTGACACATTGATAAAAAGGTTTTCCATTTTGGTGCGACACAGAAGTACGGTTAGTGTGTGCAGGAAGTAGGCACACATGTAATATTTGTAGTCGTGTACAGGTGTATTTGATGCACACACACGTGCTCATATATAGTTCAAGAGGGATACTGTTCTGTTGGATTGATTTCTTTCTACTCCATCAGGATGAATAATGGACCTGTGAATGGTCATGAAATCGATGTAGGCTGGAAGACCATGCTGAGGATTACATACCCAGAAAGTGCTCCCCAATCTCCCTGGGACTATGATCCGAACTCATTGTTTGTGCTGGCAACATACAAAAGCACAGACCTTGCCTGGCTGAACGCGATAGTCAGAAAGAAGCCAATGGTGAATGAACATTTCCTTTCCCATTCTGAAATGTATCTTTTTAACAAAATCTTGCGTCACCGCTGCCATTTCCGGGGAGCTCTGTTGGAGACTTTGACAGAAGGAGGTAAAGAGTCTGTTGAACAATCTCGCTTCCCACTTCCAATCTCTTCTGGAACTGATCTTCATTCCCTTTATTTTATAGATTGTACGAGTCCGAGTCCATGCTCCTCTGAACCTTCCTCTTTCTTACCACCCCAGAATAATCCAACCCCACTCCCCCTTTCATCTCAGTTCTTTTGATTTATTGAGTAAGACAGATTCATCCACTCTAACTCAATCTTTTGCGGGATTTAAGTCTATACACTCCTGCAATTTACAATCCTCCCACCAGCCGAGGGCGTTACAACTCAAGCCTGCCATTACCTGGCCACTGTATCTCACTTCACTTCATCTTCCCTCTTATGTTTATTTGAGTCAGGTTGTATGGACCAGGGATCCCATGCTGCCCAACTTTGCTGTATTGTTCAGCTTTCGTTGGTGATTTGAACCCATGGCTTTAACTAGGATTCGAGTTAACTTTTGTTCCATCACCTTCGACAAACTCTGATGCGACCATCAATTCACTCTGAGACACGAGTTGGAGTAAACTGTGGCTTTAATCGGCTTACAACTGAGCCTGCCTGCGACTGTGCTAAACTGAGGGCGGACTCGCAGGACGGCAGCACTTATACTTCCTGAAGGGGGCGGAACCAAGGGCAGAGCCCTGTACATGCTCCTCATCTCCCCCTGTGGGCTCCATCTGTGAGCCGTTGCTCACAGTTGCTACACTGTAATGTACAGTGTGAATTATAGTGGTTACACATTAACCACAAACGCGAAAAGTGCTACTGAGTTGGAAGTACATACAGCAGTTTCACACTGATAATGGCACATCCCGCAGGGGTAAGCCCCTTAGCTACACTGAGGTGCCCGACTCCTTTAGTAAATGCAGAAACAGCCAAGGGATATGTTAAACATTTACGGCACTTTGTATGGGGTCGTTTTCAGTCCCAGTTCTTGTAAGTTCTGCATTTCAGCAGAGGTGACCACCAGCTCCCAGCAGTTATCGTGAGGCTCACTCAAGTACAGTGCGAGATGTGCATAAATCACACACACACCGTCGCCATATTGAAAGACACTGCATGTAGCAAGGAACTCTCATTTGTCTGGTGCAAACTCCAAGCCTATGGGAGACCAACTGGAGTTTGAGTGGCCAATGGGCTCAGGCAGTGTTTACAGGAGTGAAGAGAGGTAGACAACAACAAACTCTTCATGTGTACCTGCGCTGACAGCTGATCTAGAGGGAAAACCTCACAAGATTCAGAATTTTATTTCATTTCTTTCCCCTATAGAACCTTTGGCAGAAGATGTGGTTTTGGCAATCTGTGGTTGAGTCCATCCCCTTAGAAGCAAAAAACTACCGAATACTAAACTTAGACATAGTGAGAGAAACAGCGCTGAACCTCCTGGGATTTCCGGAGCCGCACTACAATCAATGGAGCTGGAAGCAGGTATGACCTTTAAACTCCATGCACTTGCTGCTCAGGAGCCACATATGCTAACAGGGAACCTATTATACAAAAACCCATCCGAAACAGGAGTCCATTCAGCCCATCACATCTGTGCTGGCCCTTTTGCAAAACTCTCCAATCAGTTCCACTCCCCTGATCTTTTCCCCTCGCCCGTTAAATATTCAAGGGCAATTAGGGGTGGGCATTACTTCTTTCCACTCATAACCCCATGCCTAACATAAATACACAATAATACACCTATGAAAGACACTCCATAAAAAAAGGAATCAAGTAATTCATTCTGAAAGGAGCCGAGGAGAGGATGAATAGATTGGACCTGTACTCATTGGAGTTCAGAAGAATGATAGGCAGCCTTATTGAGACATGTCGGATTCTCAGGGGGCTTGAAGGGTCGATGCTGAGAGGTTGTTTCCTCTGGTGGGAGAGTCTAGGACCAGCAGGCATAATTTCCAAGTAAGGCGTTGCCCACTTAAGACACAGATGGTGAGGAATTTCTTCTCTCAGAGGGAGTTGAATGTGAAAAAATGAAAATCGCTTATTGTCACGAGTAGAATGTGTGGAATTCTTTATCGCAGAGCTGAAAGGCTGGGTCGTTGACTATGTTCAGGGCTGAGATAGACTGATTTTTAATCAGTAAGGGAATCAAGGGAATGGGGATAAAGCGGAAAAGTGGAGTTGAGGATTATATCAGATCAGTCATGATCTCATTGCTTGGTGAAGCAGACTCGATGGGCCGAGTGGCCTTCTTCTGCTCCCACATCTTATGGTTTTATGAGACACAGCCAGTGGACACAGTGGGTTTCTCCAAAGGGTTAAATGAACATCTTACATTCCACATTTTTATAGAATTGTGCAGCACAGGTGGCCAGTCAGTCCATCATTCCTGTGCTAGCTCTTTGGAAGAACTACCCAAATTCGTCCCACTCCATCTCTTCCTTTTCCCCCATATCCCTGCAGATTGCTTTTCCTCTTTCACGCATTTATCCAACTGCGTTCTGAAAGTTGCGACTAAATCTGCTTCCGCCACTATCACAGGCTGCGCATTTTTCCCTCTCACCACCCTTTATGTTTTTTCTTCCAGGTGCTTCCAACACTGGGATTGATTTCCTTCACCATTGCCTTGCAGCTGTGCGATGAGGTTAACCTCGCTGGTTTTGGCTATGACATGTCTCGCCCTGACCTGCCTTTACACTACTATGAAACTGTCCGGATGGGTGCGATGAACACACAGGCTGTCCACAATGTGAATAGGGAAAAACTCTTCCTGGCTTCCTTAGTGAAAGCAAAAGTTGTTAATGACCTTACCGGTGGGATCAGCTGGTAGAACCTTGGAGAAACACAGCCTACAGCTGAATTCACTTTCTTTTTTAAATATTTAAAACATAAGAATGGAACATTTCACCAACATCTCCCTGCTGTGTCAAAAATGTTCAAGCACAGACAAACTATACACTTAACGAATGTGTTCTTCCTGCAACATTTCCCAGATGGAAGCGACGCACAGCAGGTTTAAGCAGAAAATGGATGTGCAGGCATCACGGGTGGGTGAGTTACCCAGAGCTGGTACATTGCACTGTCAATTCGGCCAACCAACATTTGCTGACAGTACAGAGCGGACATACTTCAGATTGAAGCTTCAAACTGAACCATGTTGGCCAGTTAATAGCTAACCACAATTCCAATTGAAATCATGAGTGGATCAGATAATGTGACATATGGTTTGATACACAGGAAATGACTCGAGATGAGCAAGTTTTTCAGACATTGGGAACACTCCGAAGGATTGTGCCCTGTTGGACAGTGCAAAGGGCCTGACCTTTAGTGACACATTAGAACAGGGCCCTGACACAGATTTTGTTTTGCGCTGAAAGTTGTGAAAAGTGGAATCTGTCAGTTGGCGCAGATTGTTTATTGGAGGGTTTAAAAGTTGATGCATCCCAGTGACCCGGAATAGCTTGGACTGGAGGAGACCTGCTGTAAAACTCCAGGCAGCTTAGATTCATTCAAACGGCTTTCTGCATTTAAATACATAAACCAGTTGTTTGTTTACTATGATTATGGGCCGAATGGCCTCTTCTGGTGCTGTGATTTCTAGATAAATATGAATAGAGTATTAAAGTTGCTGAGAGTAGACTCATTATTAATTATAAGATTTTCACTGAGGCCAGAACTTTTATTTTCCAGAGATTTCACTGCGAATGCTGAAAGGTATGATATAGTATTACATAATTTTTGTTATTATCACAAGTAGGCTTACATTAACATTGCGATGAAGTTACTGTGAAAAGCCCCTAGTCGCCACACTCCGGCGCCTGTCCGGGTACACTGAGGGAGAATTCGGAATGTCCAAATTACCTACCAGCATGTCTTTCGGGACTTGTGGGAAACCGGAGCACCCGGAGGAAACCCATGCAGACACGGGGAGCACGTGCAGACTCGGCACAGTGACCCAGGAACCCGGGTACTGGCGCTGTGAAGCAACAACCCTAACCACTGTGCTACCGTGATGCAACTGTGTTGTTGACTGTATTCCGCTTGGTGCAGACGAATCGTGTATTCACGCACTGCTCTAATTTCTTCCTATGTTGGTGCTGACATTTGCGATCTGCTGTATCTGTTTTGCATTGATACCTGTGGCGTTTTTCTCTTCCTTTTGTTTTGACGCGACTTCTGTTAAAAATTCAAAAACTTCGATAAAAATACATTTTTAAAAAGGGAAACGAATAACAGGTCGGTATAGCTGCATAGCATCTCAATAAACACCTGTCAGGTCAGTGATGGCCTGGCACATGAACATCACACATCCTCACAGACACTTCTTCGATCATTTCAAAGGCAGGCCAAGCAATGGGTCAGATGAGTGCACAAACATGAATCATTAAAATTATTCACAGCAATAGTTATGATCGGGTTCACTCTGTTCAATCAGCCCATCCCTGCGTGTTCAGAGTCAGAAGTCTAACTATCAGAGTTAGACAGCCTAATGAATTGATCATTTACTGTCTAATATTAAGCTTCTTCGATTTGTATATTAATAATATTTAAATTCCTTTAAGCTTCCCCTAAAGACTTCAGCACATCATTGAGACTCTGGAGGAGATGGCAGTGTAAAGGTAATGTGGGGACAAGGCTTCAAATTCCACCATGGCAGCTGGTGGAATTTAAATTTCAGAATCCCTACACTGCAGAAGGTCATTCAGCCGATCGAGTCTGCACCAACCCTCCAAAGAGACCTTATCTAGGCCCACTCCCTTGCCCTCATCCCCGTGACCCCACCTAACCTTTGGACACGAAGAGGCAATTTATCATGGCCAATCCACCTAACCTGCACATCTTTGGACTGTGAGAGGAAACCGGAGCACCCGGAGGAAACCCACTCAGACACGGGGAGAAAGTGCAAACTCCACACTGACAATCAACAGAGGCCGGAATGGAACCTGGGTTGCTGGAGCTGTGAGGTAGCACTGCTAACCAATGTGCTACTAAAATCTGAAATATAAAGATAGTCATAGTCATGGTGGGCAGCAATTGCTGCAAAAACCCATCTGGTTCATTAATTTCCTTTTGGAAAGGAAATTTCTATTTTTTCCCAGTCTAGCCTACATAGTCATAGCAGTGTACATTCCACCCCAGGCGGAAGTGAATTGCTGGGTGAATTGTATACCGCTGTAAACGTCCTGGAAACGGAATACCCGGAGGCCTTGTTCATCGTGGCCGGGGACTTCGACCAGGCCAACCTCAAGAGCGTACTGCCAATATCCCACCAACACACCACCTGAACCACCAGGGGCCCTAACATCCTTGACCACTGCTACACAAACATCAAGGGCACCTACCACTCCATCCCACGACCGCATTTCAAAAATCAGACCACAGTCGGTGCTCCTTCTCCCGGCACATAAGCAGAAACTTAAGCTGGAGGATAGGGTTAAGCTGGAGGATAGGGTTAAGCTGGGGGATAGGGTTAAGCTGGGGGATAGGGTTAAGCTGGGGGATAGGGTTAAGCTGGGGGATAGGGTTAAGCTGGGGGATAGGGTTAAGCTGGGGGATAGGGTTAAGCTGGGGGATAGGGTTAAGCTGGGGGATAGGGTTAAGCTGGAGGATAGGGTTAAGCTGGAGGATAGGGTTAAGCTGGAGGATAGGGTTAAGCTGGAGGATAGGGTTAAGCTGGGGGATAGGGTTAAGCTGGAGGATAGGGTTAAGCTGGAGGATAGGGTTAAGCTGGAGGATAGGGTTAAGCTGGGGGATAGGGTTAAGCTGGGGGATAGGGTTAAGCTGGGGGATAGGGTTAAGCTGGAGGATAGGGTTAAGCTGGAGGATAGGGTTAAGCTGGAGGATAGGGTTAAGCTGGAGGATAGGGTTAAGCTGGAGGATAGGGTTAAGCTGGAGGATAGGGTTAGCTGGAGGATAGGGTTAAGCTGGAGGATAGGGTTAAGCTGGAGGATAGGGTTAAGCTGGAGGATAGGGTTAAGCTGGGGGATAGGGTTAAGCTGGAGGATAGGGTTAAGCTGGAGGATAGGGTTAAACTGGAGGATAGGGTTAAGCTGGGGGATAGGGTTAAGCTGGAGGATAGGGTTAAGCTGGAGGATAGGGTTAAGCTGGAGGATAGGGTTAAGCTGGAGGATAGGGTTAAGCTGGAGGATAGGGTTAAGCTGGAGGATAGGGTTAAGCTGGAGGATAGGGTTAAGCTGGAGGATAGGGTTAAGCTGGAGGATAGGGTTAAGCTGGAGGATAGGGTTAAGCTGGAGGATAGGGTTAAGCTGGAGGATAGGGTTAAGAAGGTCGTGCAGTGCTGGTCCGGGTCAACAGAAGAGCTCCTATTTCGATTTGATTTATTGTCACGTGTACCGAGGTACAGTGAAGAGTATTGTTGTGTGTCCAGTCTAGGAAGATCATTCCATACATGAAAAAAACAGAGGACATATGATAAATACACAATGTAAATATACAGGCAGCGGGTGAAGCATACAGAGTGTAGTACTACTCAGTAGAGAAGATGTGCGAAGAGATCAGTTCAGTCCATAAGAGAGTCTGGTAAAAGTTCAGGAGTCTGGTAAAAGTGGTGAAGAAGCTGTTTTTGATTCTGTTCGTGCGTGTTTCTCAGACCTGCCCGATGGAAGAGGTTGGAAGAGGGAATAGCCGAGGTGGGAGGAGTCCTTGATTATGCTGCCCGCTTTCCCAAGGCAGCGGGGGTGTAGATAGAGTCAATAGATGGGAGGCAGGTTCGTGATGGACTGGGCTGTGCTCACGACTCTGTAGTTTCTTACGGTCTTGGTCCAAGCAGTTACCATAGTAGGCTGTGATGCAGCCAGATAGAATGGTTTCTATGGTGCATCTGTAAATATTGGTAAGTCAGTGTGGACATGCCGAATTTCCTTAGTTTCCTCAGGAAGTATAGGTGCTGTTGTGCTTTCTTGGTCATAGCGTCGACGTGGGTGGACCAGGACAGATTGTTGATGTGTACACCTAGGAATTTGAAGCTGTCAACCATCTCCACCTCAGTACCATTGATGCAGACAGGGGCGTGGACAATACTTTGCTTCCTGAAGTCAATGACCAGCTCCTTAGTTTTGCTGATGTTGACGGAGATTGTGTGACTGCCTGGAGTCAGTGAGTGGACTGGTCCATATTCAAGAACTCTGCGGCTAATCTAGATGAATATGCCACTACCGTCACAGACTTCATCAGTGTGTTGAGGACTGCATGCCAAAGGAGACAGTACGTGAGTTTCCAATTCAGAAGCCATGGTTTAATTGGGAGATCCAAATCCCGACTGAAGTTCAGGTCTGAGGCTTTCAAGACAGCTGACCCTGACCCATACAAGAAATCTAGGTACGACCTCCGCAAAGCCAACAGGGACGGCAAGAGAGAATACCAGACTAAGCTAGAGTCACAAACGACACAGACTCTGATCGGTTGTGGCAAGGCTTAAACAATATAACGAGCTACAAAGCAAAGCCGAGTAGAATCTCCAGCAACAGAGCACCCCTCCCCGATGAACACAATGTACTCTATGCTCGTTTTGAGCAGGAAGCCAATTAACTGATGTCACCTGCCCCAACAGCCTCGGACACACCCGTACCTACCATCACAGCCTCAGTAGTTAGATTGACCTTCTCAAAAGTGAATCCATGGAAACCAGTGGGTCCTGACGGAGTCCCTGGTCGTGCACTCAGATCTTGCACGGACCAACTGGCAGGTGTGTTCGGAGAATCTTTAACCTCTCCCTTTCGAGGTCCCCACCTGCTTCAAGATGACCACCATTATACCGGTGCTGAAGATGAACCAGGCAATGTGCCTCAATGACTACCGACCAATGGTCTTGCCATCTATCATTATGAATTGCTTCGAGAGTTTAGTCGTGAGGCACATCAACTCCAACCTTCCAGATTGCCTGGTGAATTGAAATTCACCTATCTCCACAACTGGTCCATATCAGATTCTCTCTCCCTGGCCCTACACTCATCCCTGGAGTATCTCGACAACAAGGATACCTACGTCAGACTCCTGTTCATTAACTACAGCCCCGCCTTCAACACCATAATCCCAGCCAAACTCGCATCCAAACTCCAAAACCTAGGACTTGGCTCCTCCCTCTGCAACTGGACCCTCAACTTCCTGACCCATATACCATAATCAGTAAGGATAAACAACAACACCTCCTCCACAATAATCCTCAATACCGGGGCCCCGCAAGGCTGCGTGCTTAGCCCCCTACTATACTCCCTATCCACACACACACACACACAAACAAACAACTGTGTGGCAAAATTTGGCTCCAACTCGATCTACAAGTTTGCTGATGACACGACCGTGGTGGGTCGGATCTCAAACAACGAGAGTCAGAATACAGGAGGGAGATAGAGAACTTAGTGGCGTGATGTAACCACAACAATCTCTCCCTCAATGTCAAAAAAACTAAGGAGCTGGTCATTGACTTCAGAAAGTGAAGTGTCCACGCCCCTGTCTGAATCAATGGTGCCGAGGTGGAGTTGGTTGACAGCTTCAAATTCCTAGGGGTGCACATCACCAACAATCTGTCCTGGTCCACCCACGTTGACGCTACAACCAAGAAACAACAGCTATACTTCCTCAGGAAATGAAAGAAATTTGGCATGTCCACATTTTCTATAGATGTACTGCATCACAGCCTGGTATGGCAACTGCTCAGCCCAAGACCGTAAGAAACTACAGAAAGTCGTGAACATACAGCCCAGTCCATCACGCAAACCCACCTCCCATCCATTGACTCTGTCTACATCTCCCGCTGCCTTGGGAAAGTGGCTGCATAATCAAAGACCCCTCCCACCGTGTTCTCTCTTCCAACCTCTTCCCTTGGGCAGGAGATACAAAAGTCGATTCAAAAACAGCTTCTTCCCTGCTATTATCAGACTCCTGAATGGTCCTCTTACGGACTGAACTGATCTTCCTGCACATCTTCTCTATAGTTGTAGCACTATATACCAGATACTTCACCTGTTGTCTATGTATTTTCATTATGCAATATTATGTATTTATCATATGTTCTATGTTTTCATGTATGGAACTGCCTGGACTGTACGCAGAACAATACTTTGCCCTGTACCTCGGTACACGTGACAATAAATCTAAATCTAATCTAATGTCACTCCAGATATGGCGGACTATTGATAGCCCGCTGTAATAATGTGGCCAGACTCATGGCTCATGGGTAAACAGGGATGGATAGCGAATGCTGACCTTGCCAGCAATGCCCCAGCCCATGAAAGAATAAAAAATATAGTACTGATGGAATGCTACACTGTTTGGATAAGATGTTAAACGGAGCGATTATCAGTCTGTTCGAGTGTAATTATTCAAACTAGGAGAGCTCGCCAGGCAGTTGCCAACATTTATCTTTATCACTGCGTAACAGGTTATCTGGCTATCTCAGTACCAATAAATGACTGATTATACTTTACTGCCATTGAATTGCTTTTGACTGTGTGGCAATGATGTCGTCAGGATCCATCTACCCTGCACATCTTTGGTTGTGGGATGAGACCCACGCAGACACGGATAAATGTGCAAACTCCACATGGATAGTGACCCAGAGCCGGGATCAAACCCGGGTCCTCGGCGCCGTGGGGCAGCAGTGCTAACCACTGTGCCGCCCTTCTTTCTGTTAAAAAATGATCCAATGAGGGCAGCACGGTGACGCAGTGGGTTAGCACTGCTGCCTCATGGCGCCGAGGTCCCAGGTTCAATTCCTGCTCTGGGTCACTGTCCGTGTGGAGTTTGCACATTCTCCCCGTGTTTGCGTGGGTTTCACCCCCACAACCCAATGATGGGCAGGGTACATAAGAACATAAGAACTAGGAGCAGGAGTAGGCCATCTGGCCCCTCGAGCCTGCTCCGCCATTCAATTAGATCATGGCTGATCTTTTGTGGACTCAGCTCCACTTTCCGGCCCGAACACCATAACCCTTAATCCCTTTATTCTTCAAAAAACTATCTATCTTTACCTTAAAAACATGTAATGAAGGAGCCTCAACTGCTTCACTGGGCAAGGAATTCCATAGATTCACAACCCTTTGGGTGAAGAAGTTCCTCCTAAACTCAGTCCTAAATCTACTTCCCCTTATTTTGAGGCTATGCCCCCTAGTTCTGCTGTCACCCGCCAGTGGAAACAACCTGCCCGCATCTATCCTATCTATTCCCTTCATAATTTTAAATGTTTCTATAGATCCCCCCTCATCCTTCTAAATTCCAACGAGTACAGTCCCAGTCTACTCAACCTCTCCTCATAATCCAACCCCTTCAGCTCTGGGATTAACCTAGTGAATCTCCTCTGCACACCCTCCAGCGCCAGTACGTCCTTTCTCAAGTAAGGAGACCAAAACTAAACACAATACTCCAGGTGTGGCCGCACTAACACCTTATACAATTGCAACATAACCTCCCTAGTCTTAAACTCCATCCCTCTAGCAATGAAGGACAAAATTCCATTTGCCTTCTTAATCACCTGTTGCACTTGTAAACCAACCTTCTGTGACTCATGCACTAGCACATCCAAGTCTCTCTGAACAGCGGCATGCTTTAATATTTTATCGTTTAAATAATAATCCCGTTTGCTGTTATTCCTACCAAAATGGATAACCTCACATTTGTCAACATTGTATTCCATCTGCCAGACCCGAGCCCATTCACTTAACCTATCCAAATCCCTCTGCAGACTTCCAGTATCCTCTGCACTTTTCGCTTTACCACTCATCTTAGTGTCATCTGCAAACTTGGACACATTGCCCTTGGTCCCCAACTCCAAATCATCTATGTAAATTGTGAACAATTGTGGGCCCAACACGGATCCCTGAGGGACACCACTAGCTACTGATTGCCAACCAGAGAAACACCCATTTATCCCAACTCTTTGCTTTCTATTAATTAACCAATCCTCTATCCATGCTACTACTTTACCCTTAATGCCATGCATCTTTATCTTATGCAGCAACCTTTTGTGTGGCACCTTGTCAAAGGCTTTCTGGAAATCCAGATATACCACATCCATCAGCTCCCCGTTATCTACTGCACTGGTAATGTCCTCAAAAAATTCCACTAAATTAGTTAGGCATGACCTGCCTTTAACGAACCCATGCTGCGTCTGCCCAATGGGACAATTTCTATCCAGATGCCTCGCAATTTCTTCCTTGATAATAGATTCCAGCATCTTCCCTATTACCGAAGTTAAACTCACTGGCCTATAATTTCCTGCTTTCTGCCTACCTCCTTTTTTAAACAGTGGCGTCACGTTTGCTAATTTCCAATCCACCGGGACCACCCCAGAGTCTAGTGAATTTCGGTAAATTATCACTAGTGCATCTGCAATTTCCCTAGCCATCTCTTTTAGCACTCTGGGATGCATTCCATCAGGGCCAGGAGACTTGTCTACCTTTAGCCCCATTAGCTCGCCCATCACTCCCTCCTTAGTGATAACAATCCTCTCAAGGTCCTCACCTGTCATAGCCTCATTTCTATCAGTCGCTGGCATGTTATTTGTGTCTTCCACTGTGAAGATCGACCCAAAAAACCTGTTCAGTTCCTCAGCCATTTCCTCATTTCCCATTATTAAAACTCCCTTCTCATCCTCTAAAGGACCAATATTTACCTTAGCCACTCTTTTTTGTCTTATATATTTGTAAAAACTTTTACTGTCTGTTTTTATATTCTGAGCAAGTTTACTCTCATACTCTATCTTACTCTTCTTTATAGCTTTTTTAGTAGCTTTCTGTTGCCCCCTAAAGATTTCCCAGTCCTCTAATCTCCCAGCAATCTTTGCCACTTTATATGCTTTTTCCTTCAATTTGATACTCTCCCTTATTTCCTTAGATATCCACGGTCGATTTTCCCTCTTTCTTCCGTCCTTCCTTTTTGTTGGTATAAACCTTTGCTGAGCACTATGAAAAATCGCTTGGAAGGTTCTCCACTGTTCCTCAACTGTTCCACCATAAAGTCTTAGCTCCCAGTCTACCTTAGCTAGTTCTTCTCTCATCCCCTTGTAATCTCCTTTGTTTAAACACAAAACACTAGTATTTGATTTTACTTTCTCACCCTCCATCTGTATTTTAAATTCCACCATATTGTGATCGCTCCTTCCGAGAGGATCCCTAACTATGAGATCATGAATCAATCCTGTCTCATTACACAGGACAAGATCTAGGACCGCTTGTTCCCTCGTAGGTTCCATTACATACTGTTCTAGGAAACTATCGCGGATACATTCTATAAACTCCTCCTCACGGTTGCCTTGACCGACCTGGTTAAACCAATCGACATGTAGATTAAAATCCCCCATGATAACTGCTGTACCATTTCTACATGCATCAGTTATTTCTTTGTTTATTGCCTGCCCCACCATCTCGTTACTATTTGGTGGCCGATAGACTACTCCTATCAGTGACTTTTTCGCCTTACTATTCCTGATTTCCACCCAAATGGATTCAACCTTATCCTCCATAGCACCGATGTCATCCCTTACTATTGCCCGGATGTCATCCTTAAATAACAGAGCAACACCACCTCCCTTACCATCCACTCTGTCCTTCCGAATAGTTTGATACCCTCGGATATTTAACTCCCAGTCGTGACCATCCTTTAACCATGTTTCAGTAATGGCCACTAAATCATAGTCATTTACGATGATTTGTGCCACCAACTCATTTACTTTATTCCGAATACTACGAGCATTCAGGTAAAGTACACTTATGTTGGTTTTTTTACCTCTGTTTTGAATCTTAACATCTCCAGTTTTATTCCTTTTGTTATTACTGGGCCTATTCACTGTGCTCCCCTCAGTCACTGTACCTTGTACTGTCGCCCTTATGGATTTCTGACTATGTCTTCTCTGCCTTGCACTTTTCCCCTTACTTCCTTTTGTTTCTGTCCCTGTTTTACTACCTTCCAACTTCCAGCATTGGTTCCCATCCCCCTGCCACATTAGTTTAAACCCTCCCCAACAGCTCTAGAAAACACCCCCCCTAGGACATCGGTTCCAGTCCTGCCCAAGTGCAGACCGTCCGGTTTGTACTGGTCCCACTTCCCCCAGAACCGGTCCCAATGCCCCAGGAATTTGGACTTGGACTTTTTTTTTTTTTTAATTTGTTTTTATTCAAAACTTTTACAAAATTTTACAAACCACTAGAAAAAGAAAACAACAAAAAACATAATAATAATAAAGAAAAGCGAATTAACAACTTAACAAAGCAAGGTGGGGTATCTGCCCTTTACAAGTAAAATCAATCCACCACCCATACCGCCCCCACCCCCCCCCCCCCCCCCCCCCCCGTGTCTGGTTTTCTGCTGCTGCTGACCTCCACTTAACGTTCCGCGAGAAAGTCAAGGAACGGTTGCCACCGCCTGGAGAACCCCTGCAAGGACCCTCTTTTTTTTTAAATAATTTTTATTGAAAGAGTTTTTCCATACAAACATTACCCCTACTAATTTTTAAATTATTTACAACACAATCCCTCTAGGCAAATGTCCCTCCCTCGCCCGCCCTCCTCGCGCGCACCAGTCCTCCCCCCCCCCCCCCCCCCCCCAGGCAACCTTAACAAACAAGGCAGCCTACAGTTTCAGACATGAGCAGCGAGCAGACTTGCCCGCGTTACAGTCGTGCATGTCCCCCCACGACCCTTGCTGCCTCCCCCCTCCCCTCCCCCTCCCCCTCCCCCCCCCCTCCCTCCCCCCCCCCCCTCCCTCCCCCCCCCCCCTCCCTCCCCCCCCCCCTCCCTCCCCCCCCCCCCCCCCGGGTTGCTGCTGCCACGACCCCGAACGTCTATCTCTGATCTAAAAAGTCAAGGAAAGGTTGCCACCGCCTGGAGAATCCCTGTACCGACCCTCTCAGGGCAAATTTGATCCTTTCTAGCTGAATATAGCTAGCCATATCGTTAATCCAAGTTTCAACGCTTGGAGGCCTCGCGTCCTTCCATTGAATTAATATCCTTCGTCGAGCCACTAGGGACGCAAAGGCCAGTATTCCGGCCTCCCTAGCCTCCTGTACCCCCGGTTCTACCCCGACCCCAAAGATCGCAAGCCCCCATCCTGGTTTGACCCTGGACCCCACCACCTTCGACACCGTCCTTGCCACCCCCTTCCAGAACCCTTCCAGCACCGGACATGCCCAGAACATATGCACATGGTTCGCTGGGCTTCCCAGACATCTGACACACCTGTCCTCACCCCCAAAGAACCGGCTCATCCTTGTCCCCGTCATGTGAGCTCTATGCAGCACCTTAAATTGAATGAGGCTCAGCCTCGCGCACGAGGAGGAAGAATTGACCTTCTCCAGTGCATCCGCCCACGTCCCGTCTTCTATCTGCTCTCCCAGCTCCCCTTCCCACTTGGCTTTCAGCTCCTCCCCTGATGCTTCTTCCGCCTCCTGCATTATCTTGTAGATGTCTGATATCTTCCCCCCTCCGACCCAGACCCCCGAGAGCACCCTATCACTCGCCCCCTTACTGGGGAGCAGGGGGAACCCCTCCACCTGCCGTCTAGCAAATGCCTTCACTTGTAAATATCTGAACATGTTTCCCGGGGGAAGCTCAAACTTCTCCTCCAGCCCTCCCAGGCTCGCAAACCTCCCCTCTATAAACAGGTCCTTCAGCTGCCGTATGCCCACCCTGTACCAGCTCTGAAATCCCCCGTCAATGTTCCCCGGGATGAATCTATGGTTCCCTCTTATTGGCGCCGCCAACAGACCTCCCATTTCCCCCCTATGTCGCCTCCACTGCCCCCATATCTTGAGGGTGGCCGCCACCACCGGGCTCGTGGTGTACCTCGTGGGGGGGAGCGGCCATGGTGCCGTTACTAGGGCCCCCAGGCTTGTGTTGCCACAGGACGCCCTCTCCATTCGTTTCCAAGCTGCCCCCTCCCCTTCCATCATCCACTTGCGCACCATTGACACATTTGCCGCCCAGTAGTACCCCGAAAGATTGGGTAGTGCCAGCCCTCCACTGTCCCTACTCCGCTCCAAAAAGACCCTCCTCACCCTTGGGGTGCCATGCGCCCACACGTAGCTCATGATGCTACTCGTCACCTTTTTGAAGAAGGCCCTAGGGAGGAAGATGGGCAAGCACTGAAATAAAAACAAGAACCTTGGGAGGACCGTCATTTTGATTGACTGCACCCTCCCCGCCAGCGACAACGGTACCATGTCCCACCTCTTAAATTCCTCCTCCATCTGTTCCACCAGCCTGGAAAAGTTCAACTTGTGGAGATACCCCCAGTTCCTTGCCACCTGCACCCCTAAGTACCTAAAGCTCTTTCCTGCTCGCTTGAAGGGGAGTCTCCCAATACCCTCTCCCTGGTCCCCCGGGTGTATCACAAAAACCTCGCTTTTGCCCAAATTTAGTTTGTACCCCGAAAAGTCCCCAAACTCTGCTAATAGTTCCATTATCTCCGGCATTCCCCCTTCTGGGTCTGCCACATACAGCAGTAGATCATCCGCATACAGCGATACTCGATGTTCCTCCCCTCCCCTAGTCAGTCCTCTCCACCCCCCTGAACCCCTCAGTGCCATCGCCAATGGTTCAATCGCCAGTGCGAAAAGTAGGGGGGATAGGGGACATCCCTGCCTGGTCCCTCGGTGGAGCCCGAAATACTCCGACCTCCTCCCGTTTGTCACTACACTCGCCGTCGGGGCCGAGTAGAGCAGCTTCACCCACTTAATAAACCCTTCCCCAAACCCAAACCGTTCCAACGTCTCCCACAGGTACTCCCACTCCACCCTATCGAATGCCTTCTCCGCGTCCAGCGCTACCACTATCTCAGCCTCCCCCTCCACTGCCGGCATCATAATTACATTCAGCAATCTCCGCACGTTCGTGTTGAGCTGCCGCCCCTTCACGAACCCCGTCTGGTCCTCATGGATTACCCCTGGCACACAATCCTCTATTCTAGCTGCCAGGATCTTTGCCAGCAACTTGGCATCCACGTTCAGAAGCGAGATAGGCCTGTAGGACCCGCACTGCACGGGGTCTTTATCCCGCTTCAATATCAGGGAGATCAGAGCCTGCGACATTGTCGGGGGCAGAACCCCCCCCTCTCGCGCCTCATTAAAGGCTCGTACCAGTACCGGTCCCACCAAGTCCACATTTTTCTTATAGAATTCCACCGGGAACCCATCTGGCCCCGGCGCCTTCCCCGCCTGCATCTGACCTATTCCCTTGACTAGCTCCTCTAGCCCTATTGGCGCCCCCAGCCCTTCTACCAGCCCCTCCTGGACCCTTGGGAACCTCAATTTGTTTAGGAAGTCCTCCATTCCCCCTCTCCTCGTCGGCGGCTCAGACCGA
Organism: Scyliorhinus canicula; assembly: GCF_902713615.1. Taxonomy (NCBI): domain Eukaryota; kingdom Metazoa; phylum Chordata; class Chondrichthyes; order Carcharhiniformes; family Scyliorhinidae; genus Scyliorhinus; species Scyliorhinus canicula. The sequence continues at coordinate 5,873,706 of NC_052161.1, forward strand.
TACAACTCCTTGTAAAAATCCCTGAAGACCCCGTTCACTTCTTGCCCCTTCTGCACTACCTTCCCGCCCCTCTCCTTCACTCCCCCAATCTCCCTAGCCGCATCTCGTTTGCGAAGCTGGTGTGCCAGCATCCTGCTCGCCTTTTCCCCATACTCATAAACCGCGCCCTGTGCCCTTCTCCACTGCGTCTCTGCCTTCCTGGTGGTCAGCAGGTCGAACTTGACCTGCAGGCTGCGCCGTTCTCCCAGCAGCCCCTCCTCTGGTGCCTCCGCATATCTCCTATCCACTTCCAATATCTCCCCCACCAGCCTCTCCCTCTCCTGCCTCTCCTTTCTTTCTCTGTGCGCCCTTATGGAGATCAGCTCTCCCCTGATCACTGCCTTCAGGGCTTCCCAGACCATCCCCACCTGCACCTCACCCGTGTCATTCAAGTCCAGATAGCTCTCAATGCTCTTCCGGACCCTTTTACACACCTCGTCGTCCGCTAACAGCCCCACATCCAGCCGCCACAGCGGGCGCTGGTCCCGCGCCTCCCCCATTTCCACGTCCACCCAATGTGGTGCATGATCAGAGATCGCAATGGCCGAGTACTCAGCTTCCCATACCCTCGGGATCAGCCCCCTGCTCAACACGAAGAAATCGATTCTGGAGTACACTCTATGGACGTGGGAGAAAAAGGAATACTCCCTCGCCCTCGGCCTACCAAACCTCCATGGGTCTACTCCTCCCATCTGCTCCATGTACCCCCTCAGCACTTCTGCCGCTGCCGGCCTCCTATTGGTCCTTGAGCTCGATCTGTCTAGCCCGGGGTCCAGCACTGTGTTGAAGTCCCCCCCCATGATCAAGCCCCCTGCCTCCAGTCCCGGAATGAGGCCCAATAGGCGCCTCATAAAACCCGCGTCATCCCAGTTCGGGGCATATACGTTGACCATCACCACTTTCTCCCCCTGCAGCTTACCCTTCACCATCACATACCTACCCTCCTTATCCGCCACCACCTCCTCCTCCACGAACGACACCCTCTTTCCCACCAGAATCGCCACCCCCCGGTTCTTTGCGTCCAATCCAGAGTGGAACACCTGTCCCACCCACCCCCTTCTCAGGCGAACCTGGTCCACTACCTTCAAATGGGTCTCCTGTAACATTGCTACATCAGCCTTCAGTCCCTTCAGGTGTGAGAATACCCTTGATCTCTTGACCGGCCCATTCAACCCCCTCACGTTCCAAGTAATCAGCCGGGTCGCGGGACGACCCGCCCCCCTCCCCTGCCGATTAGCCATGTCCTGTTCCCTGCTCGCCCCGGGTCGACCCTCCCCTTCTGACCCGCTCCCCATGGCGATGTCCCCCTCCCCCCACCTCTCCAGTCCTCCACTTCTCGTTTCTGGTCTTTTCAGCAGCAACCCGGTGTCCCTCCCTAACCCCCCTCCCCCCCCAGGCTAGGACCCCTCCTAGCCGCGATGTACCCTCCATCGTACTCCCGTAAGTCAGCTGGTTCACGCTGACCCGGCTGCTCCTGCCACACTCCGACTCCCCCCGGCTCGGGGGGGGGGGGCCTCCCCCCCCTTGCCACTCCTCCCTGGCCCCGCTCCAGCGCGGGAAAGGTCGCCATTGCTAGCCACGCCCCGCACTCCTCCCCTCCCCCCTCCTCTGCCCCGCGCGCGGGAAAACAGAGGAAAGCCCGCGCTTTCGCCCTGCCACACCCCACCCCGCCATCTTCAGTTCCACCCCCGTCCCCGTCCATGCCTGTAAAGAACACCCCCTAGGAGCCCATATCCCCGATCTGCTCTCCCCCCCGTCCCGCCTCCCCAACTTAACATTATAAATAACAGATAGATAACAAATAACATTGTACTTAACAGTCGCCCTCTACCAAACAGCATAAATAACCATAAATAACCATGAATAACCACAATAACAATAACTAAGGGAAGTTGGCAAAGGGGGAAAAAACATCAGAAGAAAAACCACAGCAAGAGTTCAAAATCCAAACAAAGAATTCAGCTGAAAGTACCCGAGCGGCTACGGCCGCCAAGTATCCCCTGGGTCTAATTCGAGTCCAGTTTCTCTTCCTGTACAAAGGCCCACGCCTCCTCTGGGGACTCAAAATAGTGGTGTTGGTTCCTGTAGGTGACCCACAAGCGCGCTGGCTGCAGCATTCCGAACCTGATCCGTTTTGCATGTAGCACCGCCTTCGTCCGGTTGTACCGGGCCCGCCGCTTTGCCACCTCCGCACTCCAGTCCTGGTAGACCCTCACCGTCGAATTCTCCCACTTGCTGCTCCTTTCCCTCTTGGCCCACTCCAGCACTCTTTCACGGTCGCTAAGTCGCTGGAACCGCACCAGCACCGCCCTCGGGGGCTCATTTGCTCTTGGCCTCCTAGCCATGACCCTGTAGGCCTCTTCCAGCTCCAGGGGCGAAGGGACGGCCCCTGCCCCCATCAGGGAGCTCAGCATTTCTGCTACATATCCCGGGAGGTCTGACCCCTCCAGGCCTTCTGCCAGGCCCAAGATCCTCAGGTTCTTCCGCCTCATTCGGGTATCCAGCTCCTCAAAACGGCTCTGCCATTTCAGGTGGAGTGCCTCGTGCACCTCTACCTTTCCCACGAGGACCGTGGCCTCCTCCTCCCTCGCAGTCATCTCCTGTTGCAGCTCCCGAATCGACGCCTCTTGGGTCGCCTGGGCTCCCATCAGCCTGGTGGTCGTCGCATTCATTGACTCCAAGAGCTCCATTTTCAGCTCCGTAAAGAAGCGCAGGAGAGCGGCCTGCTGCTCCTCCGCCCATTTCCTCCATTCCTCGGGTGCACCACCGGCCGCCATTTTGGTCTTCTTCCCCCGCTTTTTTTTGGGAGCTGCTGTTGCTCTCTTTACCACCCCACTCCGGGTACCGACCATAAAGTTGGTCTGGTTCTCTTCAGGGATCCTTCCCCCACCGGGATTTGTCCTTACAGCGCCGTTGGGGCCCTCCAATCGGCCCGAAAACACCTTTGTAGCAGGAGCAGCCAAACGTGCGACTTAGCTGGTCATAGCCGCAACCGGAAGTCCCCCAGGAATTTGAATCCCTCCCTCTTGCACCATCTCTCGAGCCACGCATTCATCCTATCTAGCCTGACATTCCTACTCTGACTAGCTCGTGGCACTGGTAGCAATCCTGAGATTTCTACCTTTGAGGTCCTACTTTTTAGTTTAACTCCTAACTCCCTGAATTCCTCTTGTAGGACCTCATCCCGTTTTTTACCTATATCGTTGGTGCCTATGTGCACCACGACAGCTGGCTGTTCACCCTCCCCCCCAGAATGTCCTGCAGCCGCTCCGAGACATCCTTGACCCTTGCACCAGGGAGGCAACATACCATCCTGGAGTCTCGATTGCGTCCACAGAACCGCCTGTCTATTCCCCTTACGATCGAGTCCCCTATCACTATAGCCCTGCCATTTTTCTTCCTGCCCTGCTGTGCAGCAGAGCCAGCCACGGTGCCATGAACCTGGCTGCTGCTGCCTTCCCCTGGTGAGCCATCTCCCTCAACAGTATCCAAAGCGGTATATCTGTTTTGCAGGGAGATGACCGCAGGGGACACCTGCACTGCCTTCCTACTCTTGCTCTTTCTTTTGGTCACCCATTTTCTATCTCCCTCAGTAACCTTCACCTGCGGTGTGACCAACTCGCTAAACTTGCTATCCACGACCTCCTCAGCATCGCGGATGCTCCAAAGTGAGTCCATCCGCAGCTCCAGAGCCGTCAAGCGGTCTAACAAGAGCTGCAACTGAACACACTTCTTGCACGTGAAGGAGCCAGGGACAGTGGACGTGTCCCTGAGCTCCCACATCGCACACGAGGAGCATGACACGGGTCTGGGATCTCCTGCCATGTCTTAAACAACTACAATTTCAAAATAAAAATAAATAAATTAGACAATGAAAAGAAAAAGAGAGACTACTTACCAGTCACTTACCAGGGTTAAAAAGCACCTCCTCACACTCTGCACCGAATTACCTCACTGCACCAAATTACCAAGTTTAAATCTCCCACTCTGTATGAGTCTCACTCTGGGTGAGTCTCCTGGAAAAGTGCTCGCTTACTGTGTGCGCTCTCTGTCTGTCTTTTATACAGACCTCAGCTAACCGATGACTCAAAAAAAACCTTAACTTCAAAGAGAATAATACAATGTGCCCCTAAACAGGCCTCAACAGGCCTCAGGTGATTGACAGATAACTGCCTCTCAGCAATTAGGGTGGGGGCAGCTTCAACCAATCAGACACTAAGCTCCACACTGCACTTTTAACTGAAAAACAGCAGAATTAGATTTTCCACTTACCTTTGCTGATTTACCTCACTGCACCAAATTACCAAGTTTAAATCTCCCACTCTGTATGAGTCTCACTCCGGATGAGTCTCCTGGAAAAGTACTTCCACTGAAAGGGGATTTAAACGGCTCACCAACATGTGCTAGACGGGATTAGAAAATCCTGGCCCGGATCGGTTACCCTCCTGGAAAAGGGTAGGTGAATTGGCCACGCTAAAATGCCTCTTCATTGGAAAAAATGAATTGGGTAGTCTTAAATTTATTTTTTTAAATGATCCAACACTTGCATAATGTGACAGACAGGAAAGAATGACGAGGTGAAAGAAATCCTTTCAGAGATGAAGGTGCTCAGTAAAACACCATTGAATTCTGTAAAGTCAAAATAGCTTAAATGACTTTGGTGTAAAGTAAAATGATACAGATGAAGCACATCTGAAATGCTTTTCGCCCAAAGGACTGCAGTCTGCCGGATCCATGTGTCGGAACACAACATTTAACAGCAGAGATCAAAGGACATGATAAAGATAACATTTATTAAGCATGAAGACTAGAAAAAGGGTTAACTCATTGGTTACATCAGAAACAAATTCCAACTTAGACTTCTCTACTCAATGTTTAGAAGTCACTACACACATTGGATTATTTGTAAGCCTGCTTTGCAAGGATGATAATACAATTTGGTGCAATGTTTAGCAAACACAGAAGTAATATCAGAGCAGAAACTGCTTTCAAACAAACTTCACAAAGTGTTAACTCCTCAGATTTCCAAGGCCGGTATTTTACTGCCCCCCCCCCCTCCCCCCTGTGGGATATTACACTTCCACTGAAAGGGGATTTAAACGGCTCATCAACATGTGCTAGGCGGGATTAGAAAATCCTGGCCCGGATCGGTTACCCTCCTGGCCTGCTGGATGCTTCCAGCATTTAGAACTTTCTCATTTTAGCTTGTTGACTGGTTAATGCTTTCAGGACAAATGTATTTTAAAAGAATGGCGATGTTAGTTGCGGAATCTCTGCTCGGTGATAGGTTAGTGTGTAGAACTAACAGCACTGAAGGCGGCCATTCGGCCCAACCAATCATACTAGTGTTTATGCTCCACATGATCCTTCTCCTACCCGATTTCAGCAAACCCCATCAGTCGATCCTTCTATTCTTTACTCTCAAATTCTTTTCCTTCAAACGTTTCTCATTCAATTACCCGACATGATAGCAAGTTCCATATTGTAACTGATCTGTAGTTAAAGAAGCACCACCCTAATCTTCACCATCCTCCCCCCGTACCACCCCCAACCCTTCTGGAAAGCAGTATCCCAGCTGGGATATTGTTCGAAAGGTGCCTGGTCCAAATGGTCAACATTCATAAATCACGGGGACTTTTTGACCATTTCACACTATCCAAATCCTGTCCCCATCCCAAAACATCCCCACAACCCGGAGGGTCACACCATCAGGTGAATTAAGCTTTTCCTAGGCCAGGACGCAATTCAGCCCCACTACTGCTGCCCACTGAGGCGAGTTACTCAGCACAGAGCATGAATCAAAACAGGACCTTGTTGTTTTATTGTGAAGCAAGATGGCATCACTACCTTGTAGAGCCTAAGTTTAACCAGATGTTGGGCACCTGATTATAACACCAAAGTTGTGAGATTCGAGCAGAATTGAATTCATTTCCTCTTCTCATTAACATTAAGCTTCTAAAGATGCACTGAGCACAAAGTATAGATTTAAAATATACTTGGCAGCTGAAGCTTGGAGTAGTGAGGATCTCATAAGAGACACACAGGGGGTCAACTGGGAATCTGAAGCTTGAAGCTCAATCACCCAGGTCTACAGGGCTGTGCAGAGATTAGTTCTTATCACAGTCCCTGAACTTATCTTTACCCCCAATTTAGTATAAAAATTCAAATTCAATATTCAGCCTTATTTCACAAGGGTAGCAGTATTCTCTCCCGAGGGCTTGCCCTCTCCATTAATGTGACCGCCCAACACAGAACATCCTTTCCAAACTTCCAGTGATCCTTCTCTTCCTGGTTTAGAGGAGGGGGATGCGCGAGGGTTCCCACAACTTGCGAACCAGATCACTGCATTGCTGAACGACAAACTCTGTAGGAATGACACCCAGGTGAATAGTTAGCAGCTCAAAGCACTTTATCACCTCCAGGCTGTGGTTCTTGCCATAATATCGCAGCAGCTTCCTGAGAAAGAGATGGACCACAGGTTGAATGACTCACGTTGTAAAATGGGTGTGTATCACATCCCGACTCCCATTATCACCATTTAGCATGAAAACTAAAGATTACACCAGCACACAAACCAAATGACAAATAGAAACAAGAATCTCAGTATCACTTACCGGGTTAATAATTTATTACCAAACTTAGAGACTATCCCACAAGTAAACTAAAAATAGACGAATACAGCATTGTCATTCAGGGACCGGGGCCAATTCCAGCCTCGGGTAACTGTGTGTGGAGTTTGTACACCCAGAGAGGGGATAACTTAACATTGAGATAGGTATGGGATAGTAAGAGGGCAGAATTTATGGTAGGGAACTCTTGTCTCCCCATGTCTACGTGGGTTTCCTCCGGGTGATCCGGTTTCCTCCCACAGTCCAAACATGTGCAGGTTAGGTGATTGGCCATGCTAAATTGCCCCTTAGTGTCCAAACGCTTAGGTGGGGGTTACTGAGATAGGTTGGGGGAGTGGGCCTAGGTAGAGTACACTTTCAGAGGGTTGGTGCAGACTCGATGGGCCAAATGGCCTCCTTCTGCACTGTAGGGATTCTATGATTCTAAGACTATTAGTTGTTCTGTAAATTTACCATGAATATATTTGAGCAGTGACTGTTATCTGTTCTCCCCCTGGTTTTGTGTTGTTCATTCCTATATGTCTGTAAAAGGATTAACAGCTAAAGCATTCCCCTATCTTATTCTATTCTGAAAAGGCGATGGACCTACTGTGAATTCCCAGTGGTTTGGTGCTGTGATTTCAGTTTACTGTAGTTTGTCCCAATGGCAAAAATCCGGTGTCTAGGAACATTGAATGTGTTTTCAGCGTCAAATTGATCTGCTTAAATTGATCTGCTTAAACGTGTTTAAACACAAATGTTCGCTTGTCCAGACTAAAGTGCTTGGAGCTTTACAACCTTCTCTTCCAGCCTCATTACTGCCAATGCCCGGGCAACCTTGCTATGGCACCACCACCAGAACCTGACACCAGCTCTGCTGTTATTGGGGTTTTACACACTCCACATCCTGGCTTTTCAGCTCTTTGTCTGGCTAAACAAACCAAGGTTTGATTAGCCGTCCTCGCAGCTCCTCTCCCCCAGTCTCTTCACCCACTTGACCATAAGTACCCTTCATCAGCAACCCTTTCCAATCTCCATATCCTCTGGATGAAATCACCAAGCTCATTTGCCCCAGTGCTCTGGTAAACCTGTTAGACAAGAACTCCCTGTCATAAATCCATAGTTCTGCCCCCTTACTATCCCATACCTATCTCAATGTTTCAGTATCCTCTCAGGATGCCTCCTAATTATTGGGTGGTTTCTCTGCAGCCTACCCATAATTTCGATGGAGAGGTTAAGACTCTTCAGCCTAGAGGAGTTCATGAGGGGAGGGAGGGCACAGTAGAGGGGAGATCGCTCTCTCTGTGCTCAAACACCTCAATTCATGCCTGCCCACAGCAGAGATATAACCCCAGACTTACAGGAACAAAATCTGCATTCTGCCCTGCCACAGTATGTTAATGTTCCAACACACTGCACCACTCCCACATACTTTCAAACTCACTGGGCCATTTAGAATCTAAAACATCTTTCGACTTTCCACAGATCTCCCCACCTATAGGCACCCTCCACCACACCCACAAACCAAACCACTTATCAATTGATCAAGGATTTGCAAAAAAGTTGTACCTGTAATAATCTCCCGTCAACGTCCCAATAGGAGCAGAGTCATCAGACAGTACCGGCAGCTCTATAACTGGCAACTTGTATCCCTAATCCACAACATTGAAAGAAAATCATCAGTGAGGGTTCTCACAATGGGGACCACAAAACAACAGCACAATAATTTGAGAAGGATTACATAACCAGTAAATTACATTCCTGTACCAACCTCCCCGAACGGGTGCCGGAATGTGGCGACTAAGGACATTTCACAGTAACTTCAGTTGAAGCCTACTTGTGACAATAAGCAATTTTCATTTCATTTCAACAATTTCACCCAAAAGGTAAATAGGATTACTCTGGAGCCATTTGCAATGGAACATTACTTAAGTATATAACAGCCTATAGATGCGAAGACGTTTTAAAAACCCCTCCTAAAGGAACAATTTCACAGGCTCCGCGAAGGAGCAGGAAGCTTGCACAGGCTCCGCGAAGGAGCAGGAAGCTCGCACAGGCTCCGCGAAGGAGCAGGAAGCTCGCACAGGCTCCGCGAAGGAGCAGGAAGCTCGCACAGGCTCCGCGAAGGAGCAGGAAGCTCGCACAGGCTCCGCGAAGGAGCAGGAAGCTCGCACAGGCTCCGCGAAGGAGCAGGAAGCTCGCACAGGCTCCGCGAAGGAGCAGGAAGCTCGCACAGGCTCCGCGAAGGGCGAAGGAGCAGGAAGCTCGCACAGGCTCCGCGAAGGAGCAGGAAGCTCGCACAGGCTCCGCGAAGGAGCAGGAAGCTCGCACAGGCTCCGCGAAGGAGCAGGAAGCTCGCACAGGCTCCGCGAAGGAGCAGGAAGCTCGCACAGGCTCCGCGAAGGAGCAGGAAGCTCGCACAGGCTCCGCGAAGGAGCAGGAAGCTCGCACAGGCTCCGCGAAGGAGCAGGAAGCTCGCACAGGCTCCGCGAAGGAGCAGGAAGCTCGCACAGGCTCCGCGAAGGAGCAGGAAGCTCGCACAGGCTCCGCGAAGGAGCAGGAAGCTCGCACAGGCTCCGCGAAGGAGCAGGAAGCTCGCACAGGCTCCGCGAAGGAGCAGGAAGCTCGCACAGGCTCCGCGAAGGAGCAGGAAGCTCGCACAGGCTCCGCGAAGGAGCAGGAAGCTCGCACAGGCTCCGCAAAGGAGCAGGAAGCTCGCACAGGCTTCGCGAAGGAGCAGGAAGCTCGCACAGGCTCCGCGAAGGAGCAGAAAGTTCGCACAGGCTCCACGAAGGAGCAGGAAGCTCGCACAGGCTCCGCGAAGGAGCAGGAAGCTCGCACAGGCTCCGCGAAGGAGCAGGAAGCTCGCACAGGCTCCGTATTGTGGCTGTCTGGGGTTCTCCATATTTTATTAGAGCACTAATTAGAAACAATACCCACAGTTTCATTTTCAAACCAAAGGAAATAGCAGCAGTAGTAGTCTCCATCACGGAAAGTGAGTGTGGTGTAGCCCTTTTGCAAATACCGGCGTCCCAAACCAACCAGAGACCACACCTAGAAAATAGGAAAACTTTTGTTAAAAACATTCCCATGAAACAGATATAATGCAATGAAATAATTAACAGACCGTGTTACACTGTCTGGGCAATAATGATAGCACAGATCAGGGAGATGTGTGCATCCAGGTAACAGTAACATGAAGGGCAGCCTGTTACATACCTTAGTAATCTCAATCTGGGTCAAAGGTGCATAAGGCTATTGCTCAGTCATTTCACAAGGGGTGGGAGGGGGGGATATTTCTACTGTTATTTGTTGGAACTCCCAAAAAACGCCCATTGACAATGATCGCTGAAAGTTCAACGGTGCCCTCCATAAGGACAGAGTAAGGACCACAAAGCCACCAAGTAGATACCACGGGAGAGTGAAGGGGGGGTTCATCTCGCAGAGACATCAGGCAGGTGATGAGCAGCAAGATTGTACCACACAGACGCCACTGGTGTTGTTCCCCATTATTGAGCTGCCATCAGATCAGGGAAGTGGGAGATCCAGGAATCCCTGAGGACCCGAGCTGGTCGGAAAGGGAGAGAAATACGGGAGAGAAGTAGCAGCATCAAAAAATTAACTTCTCCGTAATGCTTTGGGGGCAAACCCCCAGCGGCCCTATTAATGATCGATGGTTCGGCTTCTGTACATTCCATTCCACTCGACAAGGTTCACACTGAGCATAGTCGGCCCAATAGAAACGCAAAATTATTGCAGGAGCCAGACTAAGATTTACACGATTTCTTCCACATAAGAAAGACAATTAAACAAATCCATGGGCCATTACATAGAATTTACAGTGCAGAAGGAGGCCATTCGGCCCATTGGGTCTGCACCGGCTCTTGGAAAGAGCACCCTACCCAAGCCCATACCTCCACCCTATCCCCATAACCCAGTAACCCCACCTAACACTAAGGGCAATTAGGACCCTGAGGGCAATTTAGCACGGCCAATCCACCTAACCTGCACATCTTTGGACTGTGGGAGGAAACCAGAGCACCCGGAGGAAACCCACGCACACACGGGGAGAACGTGCAGACTCCACACAGACAGTGACCCAAGCCGGGATTCGAACCTGGGACCCTGGAGCTGTGAAGCATTTGTGCTATCCACAATGCTACCGTGCTGCCATTAATCCAACTCAAAACGGAGCAGTCACATTTCAGACAATAACTCCCTACTCCCAGCAGCAGTGACCCCCAGACATTCTTACAGGTGGATTTTTACAAATTCATTTAAGGGAGGTGGGCCTCACTGGCCAGTATTTATTGCCCATCACTAATTGTGCTTGAGGTGGTGGTGAACTGCCTTCTGAACCGCTGCAGTCCATGTGGTGTAGGCACACCCATAGTGTTGTTAATGAGGGAAATGAATGGGAGAACACATGTACATGTTGTAACTGGGTATTACAATCTGATAAGACTGGAGTCGTAGTGCCAAGATCCAGCCCAGAATAGTGGAAAGAGTTCCCATTTCCTTGTACCTTGAAATGGGAAAACTCCTAATCAACAAGATAGTTTGTTCATAGCCCCTGGGAATGAGAATGTCAATGAAGTGACAGGTATGGGTAATAGAAAAATGTTGTTGTAGCTTGCAGCTAAAGCATGTTCAGTCAATCATACAATTTAACACAGAAAATATTCCAATTCCCACCAATAACCCTCATGTTGCCAATACAAAAGTACCCATCAAGCTTTCGAAAGACCTGTACCTTGCTTTTGATAAATGAAGCCAGTGGTCCTTTCCCCAGCTCTGTGGATTTTTCCGATATGTTCAGAGAAGGTGCAACCATTTGACCAACTGTCCTATCCACATAGATGAAATGAATGAGTCCAGGAAACTCTCGCAGATAGGTACAATCCCAAGTTAAGGATAACCAAAAAGGAATCATTGTACAGGGTTCACAATGGAGGAGTAATGACAGAATATTAGATTCAAACTTTGCCCAATAGTGCTCAGGGTAATTAAACCTGGTTCAACTTTAATTTTAGAAACTATGGCTGAATTCAACATGATTCAGTAAGAAACGAGAGAAAGAAATATCTGCATTCACATAGCAACTTTCACAACCCAGGATGTTCCAAAAGGCCTTCAACCAATACAGTGTTTTTGAAGTGTAGTTACTGATGGAGTGTAGGAAACAAGGAAGCCAGTTTATGCATAGCAGCAATGAGATATCAGTGTGTGCAGCACTCCCTCAGTTACTGCACCAAAGTACCAAAGTGTCAGCCTTGGTTACAAGCTGAAGCTTCAGGAGTAGGTCTTCAACCTACAACTTTTTGACTCATTGGGCGTGGTCGACAACCGGCTCTATCAGCACGGGGGGGGGGGGGGGGGGGGCATTTCCTCAGGGTGAGAACAAAAATTAGTTTGTATCCTGAGGGCACTGAAATGCTGCTCCACAGGTATGGGCCAGCCTCCAACACCACACACATGACCCAATTCTCCCTCTATGACCATAGTGATAAACAGCCACCTGTGGGCATCACAGTGGTGTCAGTCTGTCCTCACCCACACACAAATGTTTCAGTACCAATAAGTGGACTGTAGACAAGAACAAAAATGAAGCCAGTTTTATTCTGCTCCCATTCCAGAACAGATAGTGACCCTGGACTTACTGCAATGATTTGAACCTAGGTATTCCCTGGGACATGTGGTTCAAGGAGTGGAAAAGAAAGGAATGAGGGTAAGTAGGAAAAGAGCGGAGGAATTTCTGCAAGAACATTTCTAAAATATGGTGAGTGGGCAAATATCTCAGAACAGACATTTCATAGTGGGAAATTCAAGAGTGTCCTTGGCAGGAGCTGAGGGACAGATTTTCCGCTTATAGTCAGAGTGTGGCACATGGTGACTTTAAAAAATATGAAAATAAAAACATACAAAAATGGATGGGATCTGGGTGGGGGGTACAAGACGAAAGGGGAGAGGCTGGACTGAGAAATTAAAAGCAGCGTCTTATTGCTAAAGCACCTCAATAGCATGTGATGATGAGTCCTGGAGAAGACAGCTTAGTGATCAGATGCATTTAAAAGCAAGAAGAATTCAAATTGCAAAGTCTAGAATTTAGGTTCATTTTTTTATTATTGATCATTTTCTCCCTTTAATAGATCTTTGTGGGTCATGTAGCTCCTGTAGCAGAGAGACCAAGATGAATAGACAACGAATGCTGGAATAAATCAACTAAGAGTGTAGGGAAAGGGAAGATGTCCTGTCACTCCCTGGCACATACAAACTTTTAAGTTGCAATCACTGTCGTAACTATAATGGATGATAGAGCACAGATTGGCATTGCACATTACAATAATTGGGTTTAAATAGTGAACATTCAGCTTAACACTGGAGAAACATTCAAAACATTAGCCTACGATAACATAGTTAATATTCATTGCTTTATCTCTGATGCTTCAAATCTAATTTTCTCACATCCTCCCAAAGTAAAATCAGCATCTTCACTAGATTAGGCTCCTGCAACTAGTATCGCAAACTTCAAAAAGACAGTTTAAGAATATTATTTTCATGCAATATGTGGCTCTGAATATTTGGGAGTGATATAAAAATAAAACATGCTGGAAACGCTCACCAGGTCTGGTAGCATCTGTGGAGAGAGAAACAGAGTAAATGCTTTGAGTCTGTCTGATTCTTCTACATACCAACTTGAAATGTTAACTCTGTTTCTCACTCCACATACCACCAGGCCGGCTGCATGTTTTGTTTTTATTTCAGATTTTCATTACCTGCAGAAATTTACTTTTATTTATTTGGAAGAGTTTTTTTTGTCCTTTCTGTTCTCTCCTAAAGATGTCCCCTGTTTGAATACAGCTCTACAGACACTGGTATTCCTGCACTAGCTCACCTATCTGATCATTTGCAACTCCAGAGAGTGATTGGCATAGGGGTTATTGGCTATGTGGGGCATCATAAGCCCATTTCGGAATTTTTTCAGCAAGGGGTCCGCAGGTAGAAGGTCCAAGTACAGGGTCCCGAGTGGATTCCTCCTCTTAAATTATCCACCCCATACCATCACCCCATTCCCCCATCCATCAAACTTAGTTTTAGGGACACCATGGGAAATTATAGAAATTCAAATAGGCACCTTAATGGAATCCAGCTGACTGAGCAAAGACCAGCAATTAAAATCTGGGAAGTGATTCTGCTTGGAAGGAAATTAAAATAGAGATAAGAGTTCATCACGAACTGATAATTGGTGCTAAACAAGGATATGAGATCATGGTGGTGTTCCTCTTGCTCTTTACCAAGAGAAAATCCTTCCAGTCCATTAACTTCTCCCTGCAATGACAGAAGAGATTTCACAGTAATGTATAAAGATAGGTGACTCAGAGGACACATCCACACACAGTCTCATCATACCAGATTGAATGATATACTATCCAATAGTAATGCTGTACAAGGGTTACGCCCAAATCTAACCCTATTCGTCTTCATCAGATGTCCATTTTGTGTATTTCCAGCATTTTCTGAATTATTTTGTTAATCACAGAAATTTTTCAGTTAATAAGTGCAATTATTATAGTATAATTTTTCATTAAACATCCCAACACTCTTCGTACCCCCTCTCATCTTAACTAAATAAAATAAAACTATCCCAGGCCATACATAGTGTATCAAAAACCCACATACGGTGATTTTTATCAAGTGTTCAGGTGACTGTTCCAAATGGTTCTGGTTGTGCCTTCCAATCTGAAATCATCCCTGTCTCCAGAGTGTTCAACATGCAAAATAAAGAGTCAATCCATCCTTTCACCTATTCACAGTGATACTTACTGAACAATTTTTAGTGTCTTGGTCTGTAGGTTGACAGACAAGTGCTGAGAATCCCCAGCAGGTTTCAGTAGGAAATATTGCTGGTACAACAAGCACAGCTGGCTCTTCACATTCCGACAGGCCTGTAAGAGTCTGTAATACAACAAATCTTCATCAAGAGAAAGCTAAATCACTTCAGATATGTCAGTTGAAGAGCACTCTAGGACGGGTGAAGACGAATTCACACATTTGCAAAATAAGGGTTGAAATGAACTCTACGGGTCAGAGTCTCAGTTTCAATAATCAGTTCCAACGCACTTCGAGAAATAGGCGGTCCGTGCCAGTATTGATTTGAGCCAGAGGATGTGATAAGGACATTATCATTAGCTTCAGTAAGCCACATTAGGGAGAGAGAAGTTTGCCAGTCTTCACCATTAGTCAGTGACCTTGGCTGGAAAGTGCATGCTGGGTACGGACAGGGTTGGGCTCAGCGGTTATGCATCTATAGAAGGCCATGCCTGATGGCACCCAATGTGACAGGACTGCACAAATACATCATGCAGGCTTTATTTTTGCATTGAAAGTACTCAGTAATATAATTTATCATCATCCTAAGTATTTGAATATGCAGAGGATGAATGATGTTTAAAAAGACAGAAGATTACTACTCACTCTTGCGATTTTACAGAGTCAGGCTTGGAAAACGCTTTGTTCTTGAATTCCACCCAGGCAGACTGCAGCTATAGTGAACATTGAAGCATTTAGATTGCCTTTTACACTTTACAGGAATTTCCACAGATAGCACAGAACAGCAGAAAAGTTATTTGCAACCTGAACAGATTGAAGGGGATTCAACACAATTTAAAGTGCAGTCAGCAAAATTCAGCGTATTAAACAAGATATAATAATGAACACCAAAATATTAATAATATGCAGCATCAGTAAAGGTCAGAGTATTAACACTACATACAGTGCCATCAGCAGCTAGAGTATTAACACAATATAGCTCAATATTATGAAGATGCTCAAAACTGTAGAATTCTTCTCACTTTTGTCATTCTTTTCTTCTACATTTTACAGACTTCTAACGGTCTAGTTTGGAGTTAACCAGTCACTAATCCTGATTTTGCTTCAATTGTCCTCCTTCCCTTTCTTTAAAAAACACAATGAAAATATTGGAAATACTCGGCAGGTCTGGCAGCATCAGTGGAGAGAGAAAGTTAGTATTTCAGGCCAATGACCTCTCATTCAAGCCTGCTCAGCAGTTTGTGTGTTTATTTCAGGTTTCCAGCATCCGCAGTATTTTGGTTTGGACAGCTTTCTCAATAACTAATTATCGCTCCCCACCTTTACCTGGCGCTTGGGGACTCCAACAGCCTTTATGAATTTATCCATTCTCTGCCGTAGGTCAGGTATGTTAGGGTAAATGCGTGAAGTGCTCCCAAGCTCCTGCCCGTCACTTAGTTTAGCCTCTAGGACACTGAATGCGTCCAACAGCTGATACAAAGTCACCGCCACGTGGCTGGAGGGAACCTGCCAGTAAGGAAACAAAATGTATGCAGACGTAATCAGGATAAATAATCCAACTATCAGAGTGAGAGTATGTCCCAGCAGATTCCACACGAGTTAAATATGAAATATTCTTTGCAATTGTACTTTCAGCTCCGTCCTTTTTATATTACCTCCATTCGTAACAAATTCAAACCAAAGACCAGAAAATAAAGGAAAAACTAGTACTGGGACCAAGGAGGATTGCTTTGGCTTTGTAATAAAGCTAATTATCTCCATACAATAGTCCAAAACAGTGAGTTATAATTTAGAACTAATTATAATAATAATCTTTAATAGTGTCACAAGTAGTTTTACATTAACACAGCAATGAGGTTACTGTGAAAAGCCCCTAGTCGCCACATTCCGGCGCCTGTTCGGGTACACTGAGGGAGAATTTAGAATGTCCAAATTACCCAACAAGCACGTCTTTCGGGACTTGTGGTATTAATTAAATGAACAATTTGCTCAGTAATAGTGAATGAACAATCAGTCAGTGTGAACATCGAACATAGAACATTACAGCGCAGTACAGGCCCTTCGGCCCTCAATGTTGCACCGTCCTGTGAAACCCCTCTAAAGTCCCTCTACACTATTCCCTTATCGTCCATATGCCTATCCAATGACCATTTGAATGCGTTTAATGTTGGCGAGTCCACTACTGTTGCAGGCAGGGCATTCCACGCCCTTACTACTCTCTGAGTAAAGAACCTACCTCTGACATCTGTCCTATATCTATCTCCCCTCAATTTAAAGCTATGTCACCTCATACTGGACATCACCATCCGAGGAAAAAGGCTCTCACTGTCCACCCTATCTAATCCTCTGATCATCTTGTTTGCCTCAATTAAGTCACCTCTTAACTTTCTCCTCTCTAACGAAAACAGCCTCAAGTCCTTCAGCCTTGCCTCATAAGATCTTCCCTCCATACCAGGCAACATCCTTGTAAATCTCCTCTGTACCCTTTCCAATGCTTCCACATCCTTCCTATAATGTGGCGACCAGAATTGCACGCAATACTCCAAATGCGGCCGCACCAGTTTTGTACAACTGCAACATGACCTCATGGCTCCGAAACTAAATTCCTCTACCAATAAAGCTAACACACCGTACGCCTTCTAACAACCCTTTCAACCTGGGTCGCAACTTCAGGGATCTATGGACATGGACACCGAGATCTCTCGCTCATCCACACTACTAAGAATCTTACCATTAGCCCAGTACTCTGTCTTCCTGTTATTCCTTCCAAAATGAATCACCTCACACTTTTCTGCATTAAACTCCATTTGCCACCTGTCAGCGCAGCTCTGCAGCTTATCTACGTCCCTCTGTAACTTGTAACATCCTTCTGCACTGTCCACAACTCCACCGATTTTAGCGTCATCTGCAAATTTACTCACCCATCCTTCTACGCCCTCCTCCAAGTCATTTATAATGAAACATGAAAGTCGCCATAGTCCCAGGTGACCATGGGCTGCTCTCCCATTGAGAGAGAGCTGACTGGTGGTGATTTAACCTGAGGGTCACCACACTTCAGGCAGGGGACAAGGTTGAGAAGGCGGGGCCTTCATGAATAACCTCAGCCGGTACGGGAATTGAACCCACGCGATTGCCGTTCCTCTGCATCAGGAACAGCACGGTAGGATAGTGGTTAGTCCTGTTGCTTCACAGCGCCAGGGACCTGGGCTCGATTCCCGGCTTGGATCACTGTCTGTGTGGAGTCTGCAAGTTCTCCCTGTGTCTGCGTGGGTTTCCTCTGGTTTCCTCCCACAAGTCCTGAAAGTGCTGTTAGGTTAATTGACATTCTGAATTCTCCCTCTGTGTACCCGAACAGGTGCCGGAGTGTGGTGACTAGGGGATTTTCACAGTAACTTCATTGCAGTGTTAATGTAAGCCTACTTGTGACAATAAAGATTATTATTATGAACCAGCCAATCTCACTGCGAATAATGAACAGTCATATTTATAGACTCTTAAGAGCCCTGTTGTCCACAACTGGGAGAAAAAGAATACAACAAAGTACGAGGCAATTGTCACAGCAATTAACTTATTTCCATGTTCTTGGATTATTTGTTCTCCAAATAAAAGAGTTTCCCACTCGTCATTCTCATGCTTGAAGGGAGACTCAATAATCAATGTGGAAGATGAAGCACTTCCTCAGATAAATAAGAAGGTTAATCCACTCTGTGAGGAGAGTTCATGAACGGCAGTGTTTCTGGAACACCTAACCAGCGTAAGAAAGTCTAGCAAGGTCTGTGGTGTAAGACAGAAGATAATTGTTTACTTTTTTCACTAAAATTAGGAGAGATAAATGAATACCAGAAAAACTGAAAATGCTGGGCAACCCAATCAGTGCCTGAAAGCAAATGACAGTTCAGTTTTCAGGTATAGCCCTTTACAGCCAATACTTTGCTTCCAGACCCTGACCAGCTTTCTCTGTGTTCCCAGATTTTTCCATCAGAGCTGGCGATATTGCATTAACGAGGCTGTAAGGACTGATGTGATCTGCGGTTCCTGGAGCAGGAGCCTCATCTAGTGGTACAAGTGTGAACTACAGATTGGAATGACAACACTGGGCTGCCAGGTGCAGTCTGATATGAAGAATTGCAAAAAACAATTAGAAAAATTAGGACTTTGTAGTGTAGATGAGAGAAAGTTATGGAGTGATCTCTGTGGCATTTTGAATGGAACAGCAGATAAATACCATTTCCAGTGGTTAAGGAGTCCGCAATCGGTGGCATAAGTGCAGATTATGCAGAAGACATTTGGGGGGGAAGGGGGGGGGGGCATGGTAGCACAGTTGCTTCACAGCTCCAGGGTCCCAGGTTCAATTCCCGGCTTGGGTCAATGTCTGCATGTTCTCCCCGTGTCTGCGTGGGTTTCCTCCGGGTGCTCCGGTTTCCTCCCACAGTCCAAAGATGTGCAGGTTAGGTGGATTGGCCATGATAAATTGCCCTTAGTGTCCAAAAAGTAAGGGTGGGGTTACTGGGTTATAGGGAATAGGGAGGTGTGGGCTTAGGTAGGGTGCCCTTTCCAAGGGCCGGTGCAGACTCGATGGACCAAATGGCCTCCTTCTGCACTGTAAATTCTATGATTTTGTAAATTCTATGGGAAGAGAGAGGAGAAATGGTGTTTAAAAAGCACAAAGTTGGGAGGCTAGAATATATGACCAGAGTCAGTGATCAAAGCAGTGGTAGAAATTAATAGCTGGACAGTGGCAGCTTCCAAATAATGGGTGCAGAACACATGTAGTACATCTTAACACATGGAGCAGATGTTATTCTCACCTTTGTAAGCAGAACTAGAGAGATCCCAGGCCAAAGGGACATGCAGTACATGTTGTGAGGCATCATGGGGCAGTAATTATCCTTTAAATTGGCATCAAGGAAAACTCTTTTAGGGGTGGAACTCCCGGAAGGAAACAATTCAAACGCCTGCAGGCTGTCTTCTGCAACCTGAACAACAGGGAACAGGACATTATCTTGTGAATGCCACATTCTGCCCAACACACAAATTAACACTCAAAGGAAAGCGATGAAAAAAAACCCCACAGGAGTTTGGCGACAGAAGTTGCAACGTGCAAACATTAGCAGCATCAGATGATAACGGCCCCAGACATGAAGGAGTGTCCACATAACACACTTTCCATTAGGAGTCACTGAATAACAATCAGCAGCAGGAACCTTGGTTGTCTTTGCTTCCCTATCCTCAAGGCATAAAGGAAATTGTAAAAGCTCTTATCACTAGCCTAGTCAGACCAACATGCCCCTTCTCTGTGCTTAGACCTACCACAGGACAGATGTGGAAGTTGAGATAGCTTTTAAACATGGGCTTATTGGAGGTGAAGGAAAATGTTAAGAACACCCAGGCTGCTTTCTAGCTTTCAACTTTACTACAAGTTGCCAAGTAGCTTTTACAGAGTCAAGAAAGGTTTGTGCTATAAAATGGGCACCAACATTTTATGATTCTTAAGCAATGCTGGTAACCTACATGCAAATTATTATATAGAACAGTACAGCACAGAACAGGCCCTTCGGCCCTCGATGTTGTGCCGAGCAATGATCACCCTACTTAAACCCACGTAACCCGTATACCCGTAACCCAACAATCCCCCCATTAACCTTACACTACGGGCAATTTAGCATGGCCAATCCACCTAACCCGCACATCTTTGGACTGTGGGAGGAAACCGGAGCACCCGGAGGAAACCCACGCACACACAGGGAGGACGTGCAGACTCCACACAGACAGTGACCCAGCCGGGAATCGAACCTGGGACCCTGGAGCTGTGAAGCATTGATGCTAACCACCATGCTACCGTGAGGCCCCAAAGCTTGTTTTAAGCTCTTTTCTAACTCGCCTATGTTTACAAACCAGAAACATTTTTGTTGTCTCCCTGCATCATTTCGAACCTCCCGGATTAACCACCTCCGGTCCTGCAAGAAGCTTTCCCACTTTCTGTAGATCCAAGGGATTACTGGTGGGAAGAGTGCTGCTCGTTTCACCTGGTGCTGGATCCAGTCCCGTGACCTTCCCAAGGAAGCACTGTGATGGGTTCAAAATTAGACAGGCGCTAAAAGCAAGTTCTTCTCACCTACCTGAACCATTGAGTGGGTGAACTGGGACATGTATGAACTGCCCTCCAATGACTCTCCTGAAGCAAGGGGAAAGAAATCAATCAATCCGAATAAAGGTGCAATTACAGAGAACTAAACAGCTAAAGAGGAGGAAACAAATATTAAAAACTTGCAACATATGACAAAATAAAAATCTATAGTAAACGTGGCATGGGCAATTTATCACAGAAAGCAGCATTCTCACTGCACGCAGCATTGCTGCACAGAATTTCCAGACTCAGACAGCAAATGACATGGCACACAAGGCTGGTTTACTAAATATTGCATCAGATCACATCACCTGCCCCAGATGAAAACGCAGAGCTCACAAAAACATGTCCTATAGATGATCATCCCAGGTCATTAGGATACTGATCAACAGTAGGTAGCTACATACTCAGAGGTAAGACAGCACACCGTAGCTAACCCTCATTACTGGGCACAGTGTGCAATGCAGCAGAGAGGGGCAAAACACGCATTTTGCCACCACTTTAATTTTCTGTTCACCTCCTTGTTACAGTTCCACAGTGAACAGCACTCACCAAAATGGTCATCCTTCAGGTAGGTCAGATAACCATTGGCCACCTAACTCACCCGAATAGGCATCACAAACAAATTCAATCTCACCCTCCCCCTGCATACACACTTCCCAGTCCAGGAGCAAGGACCCTGGAAGATCTTACTCCTCACAAATTGGGGAATGTGCAGACCTACCCCAGCACCATGATTATTGTCATGGCTGTGATCAGCTGGTCCTGCCAACAAGCCAACCTGGGGTCAGCATGGTGGTTATGACTCAGTTTATTGTAGAAGCCCGAGTTTATTTTGATGGGATGGGTGTTAGGATTCCCTCTTGATAAAACACAACAGGGAAATGGCCCTGATGGGGAGATTTGCTCTTTGGGCTGGTCCATACATACCTCCTCCTGCACCAGACGACAGTGTAGGGGCATAAACCTCTTCAGTTATTGCAGTATTATCCAGATCCTATGAGCAAACAATACATCAGACTAGCAGATTAATTTATCATTTAGTGTGCAAGACATTTTTTAATGATTATTTTTGGATTGTGTTCATCAAGCCAGGGGGATTTTAGTTCTGGGAGATCCAGCAATTTGATGTCAGCATTGAACACTGCTATGCTCTCCTCAACCTCCCAGCTATCGACCAATCACCCTGCGGTCTTTTGCAGTGAGCTTACCAATTTAGTACCAAGCCACCAGTGGTGCTAAGGGCCCATCCCCACCAAAATTGGATTACAATATAAAAAGATTTGGACAGCCTTTCATGCAACAGCCAGAGGCATCTGTTCCATTAGCTCCTCCAAGTTAAGCATCATTCGGAGATCGGCATTTACTGCGATCAAACAATGCAGATTCACACTGCAACTGAAGAAGAGTTTGCAATTTATTATTTATTGAATTTTCTGCTTTTACCTTACTGTCAAATCATCAAGAGGCCAAACCAACTACAAATTGTAGCCCTACCTTGACAATTGGTGATTCCAAGTTGTGGTCACTTGGGTACATATCCTGAGCAATCAGAATGAGTGCGAGCAAGTCTGAAGGTCTCAAAGAGCTGGCGTTACGACTATGGGGTTAAAGAATAGGATACATAATAAGCAGGCATTTCAATGAAATAAATCAATTTGGTGATAAGATGTCAAGTATTTAGTTTGAGTTTGACATATTAATCATGTCAGGTGTTTTTTAAATACAAAATTCAACTAGCATGTAGTGTTTAAGTCACAGCTTCATGCAGGCTGTCATGACTTTCAAACCTGGTTTGCAACATACACCGCATTGGTAAAGACAGGAGCAGAAACACAACAGACAGAGAGAGAGAGAGAGGGTGGGCAACAAAAATCTCAAAGAGGTGGGCCAAAGTTAATTAAAATGTGGGTAAATCTTACAAAGTGAATCTAAAGACAATTTCAAACGTCAACACTTTTACAGCACTTGCTTCCCCTTCCGTTATTGTTTCTTTTAGTACATGTTGCCAAACTGACTAACCTGCTCTATAACCAAGTGTAAGGCAACACATTCTTGGTTAGGCCTGAAGGTTGAAAGGGTACAGAGAAATCAGGAGCAAGCTTTCACTGATAAATCCCTAAGACCAAACTACTGGGTACAATCTCACAGACTAGTGCACCATACACAGTATGGATACTTCTGAAGTCATCGGCAGATCCTCACAATATGCTGATATCTTTCGGTAATGTGCCGTATATTTTCCTCTCTTTCCTTCCCCTTCCCCACTCCAGGACACTTGCAGAGGTACGATTCAATAGGTGACCAGCAGTACCGCCTTTCATCAACTATTTTTATTTGCTCATAAACAAATGCCACTGGTAAGACGAGTATTTATAAACAGAAACAGCTACTCGCAACTTTGGGGAGCATCATGGCAGGGTGCAGTCTTTTATCTTGCCTGACAACTATATCTTTTGAGCAGGGGTCACCAAGTGGCGATGAGCAAGATAAACCATTGCCAATTATCCCCTTCTCAATCAAGACATGATAAGCCGAATGGTAATGGCCCTTCCAACACCATAGCTAAAACTAGTTAAATCAGAAAGGGCGGTGACAGAACTGGTGATTCCCCAGCTTTGTATGGTTGACCTGCTCACTACTATAAACAGCTGAGCCATTTGGGGAACAAATTTAAAACCAGATAGAATTTAAATTTGTTACAAAACATCTCACCTTGAAAAAAATGCCAGGAGCTTGGTGTGTACTAGGATGAAGCTGTGTACCACTTCCTCATTAGCCCGCTCCATGCTGCTGTTTATCTGCTGCACCACATGTCGATCCAGTAACTCAATGCACTGCTCACACAACTGAGGGTGGATCAGGCGTTCCACAGCCTAACAACAAAAATACAGTTAGCGTCAATGCACAACTCCCCTTATTTTCCCACTCCTTTTCCTCCAATTATCATTCCTCACCGCTAGAGACCAGCACTCAGTGTGTATATGGGTAACTGCACTTTAACCAGAAGCCCATATTTCTGTGTTTTTCGGGTAATAAGCTACTTGTCCATGGAGAGGTGAGAGCAGGGAGAAGAATGGTAGAAAGACATAGCCAAGTCAGATTACAATCTCATAATAAAGCGTACACAACAGGGTTCCTGGATAGGACATTAGAATTTGAGAGGGATCACTATATCGTGCCCAGGAATGGGATGGTGAATCCTTGAGGAGTGTTGCGCTATTGGAAATGCTGTCCTTCAGGTGAGGCATTCAACCTTCCCTCCCAGATGTACGTAAAAGATCCAATGGTATTATTCCAAAGAAAAGCTGGAGAGTTCTCGCCAGTGTCCCTGTCCAATATTGGTCTCTCAATCAATATCGCAAAAAAAAAAAAAATCTGGACCATCATATTTTACTTTGTGGGAGCTTGCTACTACATTACACTTCACAAGTATTTCATTGATTACAAAGTGTTTCGGGAAATCCTGAGATGGTGAAAATGGTTACAAGAGGCATATCTCTTTCTTTTTAAGAAAGCTAACAGACCACCACAGACAAGTCACCATTGTGGGAATACCATTAACACAAGAGCTCAGTAGTTCAAGGAAACTAACACTTTCTCAGAGCAACCAGGCAATGGGCAGGAAATCAGCTTCACCCACATTCTAGTGGCCATTTCGCAGTGAATTTCAGAAGCCGATGGGGCAGGCTCTGCAACCGTGGGTTGCAGCTAAGCTTGGCCCTGCCCACCTTTCTTACATGGCACCGTATTACAACTCCCGCAATCACATCTGGTCAACATCAGCTGATTCGACACAGACTGGGAATCAAAGCTCTGGCCTTCTAGCCTGTGTAACTGTGTCTTTCTCAATGCAATACAGGCCAGCAGGGGAGCGCCTCTGTATTAGGTCGTCTTCAGAGTACCACTCACCTCCACCAGGAAACTCTGGTCTTCCTCCCTCAGGTGGCTGTACGTCATTAGCAGGTTTTGTAACATCTTCCAAACTTTGCATCGTTGCTCTGTATCTTGAGGCCGCAGCCTGAGAAGGCAGGAAAAGGCTGTGGTAAAGAGAGAACTTGCAGAGATACAGCAAACCCCTTGGAAGGAATCAAGCAGACGTTTTACAGACCAAGACTGAAGCGATCAAATCTACCCTTCTTGACATACAATGGCAGCTAATCACACAGAGCAATGCTGAACAGAAACAGCTAACTCTCCCCTCCCTCTCCCAAAGCTAACAACTGGAGTGAAACAAAACCCCAATTCAGCAGGTACAGTCCTCAACACACGGAGAAACTCTGTACATCCCTATTGGCCTTGAAACTTGCCCTGTTTTTTCAAATCTCTCCTAGGAGGTGACATGGTTGGGAAGTGTCCAGTCACAATTCTCCAGCCAATGACTGTGCAGGGTCAGCTTGATGAATCAGCAATCTTTTCCTTACCGTCAATTTTGTGTGCTATGATTTAACAGCGGTTTTTAAAGTTGAGGGTTTTTTGTGTGTGGAATGAATAGAGAAAGACTATTTCTGACTGGAGGAGCACTGTGCTGAAGGGGTTGGAGGAGTCACCAGATTGGTCATAAAGAATTGTTCAGAAAAATTCCAGTGGAAAATTGCATAAACGTTTGTAGCAGAAAAAGTTACAAGACTTTGGGGAGAGAAAAGGGTAGTGAGGATTAGTTTTGGATTGTTCCAGCATACAGGCGGAACAGGCTGATTAGACAGATCTTATGCTTTATGTGTGTGCTGTTCGAAGGATATTTATTCTGATGTCCAACTGGTACAAAAACCTAATTTGTGATGTTCAAGCCACAAAAATAAGGATTTTCGTTCTTCAGGTTCTGTCAGCATCATGGTTAGGGTGCTGGGCAGGCAATCCAAAGGTCATGTGGCAAGCTGTGAACGGGTATTGAATGACTGTGGTAATTTATGAATGGACACTGGATGAATCATCGTGAACTCTTATCAAACTGGAGTGAAAACCCAACTGATCCACGAATCCTTCATGAAGAAGAAGCTGCCATCCACATCCGCTCTGGCCTACAGCTGAATATCTTATATCCACAGGGCAATGGGAATAGGGTAATAAATATCACCTCCTCAATGTTGCCCACACACAACCCAAACAACTAGAAAATTGTAAGCAAAAAGCTTTTTTTTAAAAAAAGCTGTCACTAACTAACAGTATGTCCACTTCTTTATCTTTGATTTCTCATGTGAAAGAAATTGTTACATTTTTACAGCAGCTCACAATGTCAAAGAACCTGCAATAAAATTTGCACAGTAATTGATTTTGCTGTGCAGAGGCTGTGACAGAGAAGAAGCGATGGCTGGCTGCCTCGCTCTGCCCTCTGACTCAGCAGCCAGTTGTTAAGAAGTTAATAAGTTTCCCAGTTCCACGCTCTCTGTACATTGGCAGCAGCTGTTGATCCCCTCAGCAGTGAAACAGAGGCCAGGAACTAAACTCATCATTAATGCCCACCACTCAAATCACCTACTGCCCTCCTCTTTTCCAGAAAGCGTCAAATCTGGCGCTTCTGGTTCTACAAGCATCAAAAGGTTCCTTCCAGTCACTCACCCAAAGTGGCTTTTCTTCAATGCGAGTTTACTACACACGGAGACAAATTGGAATAATGGAATTGGTCAAGGAACAAGGGTCAATGTTATCCCATCAAATACAGGGTATGAGCTTGGCAATTTTCTAATCCTGCATCTGCTAATTCTAACTACATCTCTAAGATTTTTAAATCTGATTATATATTTTAAGTCATTTACTTGATGGTTGAAAAGATACAAAGTTGGCACAGAAATAGGCCATTCAGCCCAACTGGTCCAGGCTGGTTTTTATTCTTTTAAAAAAAAAACAGGATATGGGCATCGCTGGCTGGGCCAGCATTTATTTCCTATCTATAACTGTCCTCCATTTCAGAGGGCATTTGAGAGTCTACTACATTGCTGTGGGTCTGGAGTCACGTGTAGGCCAGACCAGGCAAGGACGGCTGATTTCCTTCCCTAAAGGACATTAGTGAACAAGATGAGTTTTTAATGATAAATCGACAATGGTTTCATAGTCATCACTGGACTTTTGATTCTAGATTTTTTTATTGCTGTGGTAGGATTTGAACCCAGGTCCACAGACCCCAACCTGGGTCTGGATTACTAGTCCAGTGATAATACCACCACACCACTGCCCTCCCCTGGTATTTATGCTCCACACAAGCAGTCTCCCACCTTACTTTGTCTCTCCTATCAGTATATCCTTCTATTTATTTTTCCATCAATTTCCCCTTACGTATCTCTATTCAATCCATCCCAACTGCTCTATGTGGTAGCTAGTTTCGCATTCACATCATTCTCTGGGTAAAAATGTTTCTCCTGAATTCCCCATTTCATAATAATAATTATCATAATAATCTTTATTGTCACAAGTAGGCTTACATTAACACTGCAATGAAGTTACTGTGAAAATTCCCTAGTCGCCACATTCTGGCGTCTGTTCGGGTACACAGAGGGAGAATTCAGAATGTCCAATTCACCTAATAAGCACATCTTTCGGGACTTGTGGGAGGAAACCGGAGCACCCAGAGGAAACCCATGCGGACACAGGGAGAACGCGTAGACTCCACAGAGACAGTGACCCAAGCTGGGAATCGAACTTGGACCCTGAAGCAACAGTGCTAACCACTGTACTACCATCATTTATTAGTTGCTATCTTATAATCACGACCTCTAGTTTCCCCGCAAATAGAAACATATTCTCTGTACTGCTGGTGAAGGCATTCAGTTACCCCAACATAGACACGAGGAAATTCTAAACTCACAGGCTCAAGGGGATAAATGATCTGATCTTATGACTTCCCTACACTTTGGGTGGAGGATAAACTATTCAAGCTTCTAATTCCAATGGCTGTCCAGCAACCTTTGTTGGAAGTGCATACTTTATATGATGGGCTCTGGCTAAGCTTCAGTGTCCCATGGTTAAAGAGTCAGCTGAAACACTTCACCCAAACTCACAACTGACCATACCAAAGAAAATGTCTGCAAGAGATGGGGAGGAAATTGTATCAAAAAGCCTAAAACAAAAGAATATCACATACTTTTTCTTTAGGATGTTGGTATCCAGCGTTACCAGGCCAAAACACACATCAATAATTTTCTTCAACACAAAAATCTTGCGTCTCAGATCATCTTCGCTCTCTGAACCATCTCCATTCACTGCGACGTATGTGCACTCTCCAAACTGAAGAAATCACAAACAACCAAACTCATATCAGTGAAGAAAGGGACTCGAGTCCCCTTTGAATCTGTGAAAATGAACAATTTCTTATAGAGCAACACTCTGATCTTAGTTGACAGCAGAGTCACTATTGTGTGTTGGTGGTGGGGGGGGGGGGGGGGGTGGGAGAAGAGAGGGAGGAAGAGAAGAGAGGGAGAGAGAGAGAGAGAGAGAGGAGATGAAGAAGAGATATTCGTGAAGAGATTGAAACATCTCCTGCTTGCTCTCCTGTTGTATAGTCAGAGCTCAGAGAAGATGGTGGGGAAAATATGAACAATTATGAAACTGAACAGTAGAAACAATAGCCAACACTAAACAACTGTTATTGCTCATCTATCACATTTATTCATACAGGAAGTGTTTTGAAAGCATATTAGACAGAAGAGCACCCTTTTAAAATCCATTAGAGCTTAAACCCATGGCATACAAGTCAAAAAAGGTAGGTAACTGCACAAAGCTCCGACCTGTGTACCTGGTGCACAATGAAGAGGTAGTTATTCTCACTGACAACAGAGGTATAGGTATCCGAGATCTTCTCATTTAGGGTAATGCAGGAAATCAGGAGTGGTGCAAACAATGTGTTTATGCTGTCCTCAAACGCGGGAGATGTCTGCGAACACAGGAAACGGTTCATCCATATTAAAAGAAAAGAAATAGGAGCATGAGTGGCCATTCAGCCCTTTGAGCCTCTCCACCATTTAATAAGACATTGGCTGATCTTCTATCTTAACCCCACCGTTATCTCCATTCCCCTTAACTCTTAGTGTCCAAATTAGCTACGTTGCAACTCCGTTTTAATATTTTGTTCTATTTCAGTCCAGCTAAAGAGTCAGAAGACCGTGGGTTCATAGGCACACAAGCCAGGCTGAAACTCTAGTAGCATGCTGAGGGAATGGTTAAACTGTCTGTTCAGATAACTAAAAAGACACATACAATGACAGACCAGAATATAGCCATCCACCCAGTCCCACAAATTCGCAATGCCTCAGCTCACCCTACTCAAAAACAAAGTCATCACCCGAGAGGTGGAAACCTAGATAAAAAACCTGGGCCAATTGTGGGGAATATCTGCAAAGTTCCTTTCTTAGATAATCAAATCCAGCACAGGAGAACACTCTGGCCCTGATTAATATCATACTAACATTATTTTTTATACAATCTCCACCCCAGCCAGAAAAAAGTCCAACTTTTGCTCATTCCCATCGTACTGTTCAAGGCGTTTTCCTGATTTTGATCCAGCAACTGTGATATAGGTCAAAATAAGGATGGTTTGTGACTTGGAGAGGTAACCATAGGAAATAGGAGCAGGAGTAGGCTGTTCATATCACCTCTCATTCTTCTGAACTCAACTTCAGATCCAACCTGTTTATTTTTACTCATATAGCAGTCCCTTCATTCCCGGGAGCAGGATTTTCACAGTAATTTCATTGCAGTTAACATAAACTTCCTTGTGACACTAATAAGGATCATTATTATTCTAGTAAACCTCCTCTGTAACTACCTCCAATGATAACATATCTTTCCTTAAATAAGGGGACTAAACTGTACCCAGTATTCTAAATGTGGCCTCACTAGTACCTTGTATAGTTGCAGCAACACCTCTTTACTTTTATACTCCAGCCCACTCGAGTATAAAAAGCCATCATTCCATTTGCCTTCCCCATTACCGTCTCCACCTGTATGCTAGATTTCTGGGTTCCATGAACAACGACCTCAAAGTCCCTTTGTGCCACAGCTTTCTGCAATCTCTCTCCATTTAAATAACAATCTGCCTTCTCATTCTTTCTTCTAAATTGAACAATCTCATTTGGGCTGGTTTAGCTCAGTGGGCTAGACAGTTGGTTTATAATGCAGAACAAGGCCAGCAGCGCGGGTTCAATTGCTTACCAGCTTACCCGAACAGGCACCGGAATGTGAAGACTAGGAGCTTTTCACAGTAACTTCATACTTGTGACAATAATACTTTGGGGCCTCACGGTAGCATGGTGGTTAGCATCAATGCTTCACAGCTCCAGGGTCCCAGGTTCGATTCCCGGCTGGGTCGCTGTCTGTGTGGAGTCTGCACGTCCTCCCCGTGTGTGCGTGGGTTTCCTCCGGGTGCTCCGGTTTCCTCCCACAGTCCAAAGATGTGCGGGTTAGGTGGATTGGCCATGCTAAATTTCCCGTAGTGTAAGGTTAATGGGGGGATTGTTGGGTTACGGGTATACGGGTTACGTGGGTTTAAGTAGGGTGATCATTGCTCGGCACAACATCGAGGGCCGAAGGGCCTGTTCTGTGCTGTACTGTTCTATGTTCTATATCTCACATTTTCCCACATTGAACTAATTCCATTTGCCAATGTTCTGCCCACTCACATTAACAAATGCCTTTTGAAAATCCAAAGATACAACACCGACTGGGTCTCCTCTATCGCCTCCTTAAAGAACTCTAGTAAATTTGACGGAAATGATTTCCCCTTCATGAAACCATGCCGACTCTGCCCGATCAGATTATGGTTTTCCAAATGCATTGCTATTCCCTCCTTAACAACCAATTCGAATATTTTTCTAATAACTGAAGTTAGACTAACTGGTCTATAGTTTTCTGCATTTTGCCTCATTCCCTTTTTGACCAAGGGTACCCACATTCACAGTTTTCCGATCCTTTGGCACAGTTCCAGAATCCAAGGATCTTTGGAAAATGACTACCTTTAAGACTCTGGGGTGCAGATGGTCAGGTCCAGGGGCCTTGTATCAGCCTTTAACCCCATTAGTTTTCCGATGGGGACTGTATTTAATTCCTCCCGGTCTTTTGTACTGTTTCTGGGATGCTTGTCGTATCCTCTACATTAAGATCGATGGAATATATCTATTTAACTCCTCTGCCATTTCTTTGTTCCCCATAATTACTTCCCCAGTTTCATTCTCGGAGGGGCCGATGATTTCTTTTGCTTTTCTCTTCCTTTTAAATGAACTTTAAAAGACTCATTGTTTGATTTTATGTTTCTCGCTAGCTTGCCCTCAGTTTATTTGCTCCTTCCTGATTATTGTTTTCCATCTATACTGCATTCTGAATCTATCGCACTCCCCTGGCCTACCACTAACCTTTGCCAGTTTCCGCTTAGCGAGTCTTTCCTCCTCATTGGGATGGATTTTTACTGGGAGTCAAGAATTATCTCCTTAAATGTCTGCCACTGCTTTCCCACTGTCTTACCTACTAATCTTGATGACCAGGCCACTTTGGCCAATTCCACCCTGACACCTTCTTATTTCCCCTTCTTTATGTTTAACACTGGCATTTCAGTCCCAACTTCCACATACTCAACCGGAATACTAAATACTATCATACTATTTTCCGAACATCATTTATCTGACGTTTTTAGGACTCTGTTGTGCTGAGGTTTTTGACCAATTACTGGACCAAATTGGACTTGCCAAGCCTCCTTCAACAACACCTCCCAAACCCATGACCTCTACCACCAAGAAAATCATCACTATCTGGAAGTTCCCCTCCAAGTTTCCGTAACAGCCTCCCCGAACAGGCGCCGGAATGTGGCGACTAGGTGCTTTTCACAGTAACTTCATTTGATGTCTACTCGTGACAATAAGCGATTTTAATTTCAAGTCACTCACCATCCTGACTTGAAACTGTATCGGCCATTCCTTCACTGTCGCTGGGTCAAAATCCTGGAACATCCTCCCTAACAGCACAGTGGGTGTACCTACACCACACGGACTGCAGCGGCTCACACCACCTTCTCAAGGGTAATTAAGGATCGACAATAAATCATGGCCTAGCCAGAGACACCCACATCCCAGGAACAAATTGAAGAATTATTTTTCGACTAAATAGCAACTGCACATCAAAAGCAGTTCATTGGGTGTGAAGGGTTTTAAAGGTGACAATTTCTGAACAGAATGTAGATCCACAGGTATCCAGTGCCCCCTCACCTCACTCCGGTGCCCACTATTCACAAGGCACAGCAAGAAGCAGCAGGTTATTAAACTGTGACAAGCTCACCCCAGGTTCCTACAGATGCACTCCCAGCAAGGGGCCACTAGAGAACAGTCAGGGCTAACCACCATATTTACTCAGTCACCAGGGAGCAGTATTGTATTTCATTTGCTCCTTGTCACATACAATCCAACCAGATACAATCCAACCAGATAAAGAAAGATATTACATTGATGTAGCACCATGACCTCCATATATCCAAAGTATTTTACAGCCAATGAAGCACAGAGTGTAGTTACTGCTGTAATGTAGAAAACAGGGCAACCAATTTGCGCACAGCAAGCTCCCAAAACCAGCAATATGAAAATGACCAGATAATCCATTTTGTGATGTTGCTCTTTGTCAAAATGGTGTTGTGGGATCTCTTACATCCACCAGAGAGGGCAGGCTCAGTTTAATCACAACCATAAGACAGCATCTCCAATTGTGCAGCATTCCTTCAGTACCGCAGTGGGAATGTTAGCCCAGATTATGGTCTTGAATCTCTCAAAAACACAACCTTCTGACTCAGAGGTGGCTGTGCTAATAGCTAATTCCCAGCTGACATCTCGGCACCATGATCCTGGAGTCAGCCTCTCCAGAGGTCCAGAAACCTGCCCTGACCTACTTGCCCTCTAGCTTTACCACCCAGCCTTTCATGCAATGTTTCGCCTTCTTACACAGTCCCTGAGGATCGGGAATGATTTGCTTTTATCCTGGTTCAATGGGTTCTGGAATTTGCTGATTAGGTCAATGAATGATCTGCAGAATTGGCCACATGTGTGGAAGGTGGTGTTTGAAAGTTTGGGTCAATGGAGAGTTTGGAGGTTTGTGCACTCCATCCGAAGCCTCAATTCCCCCTCTGCACATTCCCAACAAAGTCTCTCGACGAGTTCCATTTCTTCCCGAATAAACCTGCCCTGTTTTGTCAGTCACAAGCCAGTCTCACAGGAGTCAGTGGAAATGAGGCCACTTTGAAGTTCTCCACTGTCCTCCTGGGAGTCTCCTTCCATGACTGAGTTCTGAGTAGTTGCTTCAGGAATCTAGAGTCAGGCCCAGAACAAAATGACCTGCCCAGTGGAGCTGTTCTTTTGCGATTAATTCCTCGATGGGGGGCAGGTTGGTTTGGGAGAGGACATTGCTGTTGGGACTGCCTTTCTTGCCACCAGATTTGGAGGATCTTGTGACAGTATCACTGATGCTGCATCCCCGGTGCTTTGCTGTAGGTTGTCCAAGTTTCTGAAGCATAAAGGAGTGCGGGGATCACTGCTAACCGGTAAACCACAACCTTAGTCTCAAGTGTAAGATCCTGGTTCTCAAAGATTCTTTTCCCTCAGTCGGCCTTCTCCAAGGGGCTCCAAAGATACGGAAAATGGTCCACGTTCTCCAGGATCTCGCTGTTGATCCATGCAAGGTAGTGTCTTGGTGATCCCATCCCCAAGAAGTTCCCATACTCCGAAGAAAAAGTTACAGGTGGGAATATCATCCCAAAAATTTCCCCTAACAGCCTACAGTAGAGAAACAGCAACAACAAATAATTTCCGGAGCAAGGATTAAGCAGACAATGTCTGTTTGAAACTGAGCCATACTGGCTGGGACAATCCCTTTGATGATTCCAACAAGGGATGTTAGTTAGACTGACCGTCATCCAAGTCCTGCTAGTAATGGAATACTACCATATACAACATCGACCGAGGAAGAGGTCAAGCTAACACAACAGAGCCAGAACCACTGGAACACAAGTTCAGGAGAAAATCATTCAGGTCCTGAAGCTGTTTCCCAACTCAATTAGACCTTGGCTGGTTTTAAAATAGTAAGAAGTCTTACAACACCAGGTTAAAGTCCAACAGGTTTGTTTCAAACACGAGCTTTCGGAGCACGGCTCCTTCTTCAGGTGAATGGAAAAATTTTTTCCATTCACCTGAAGAAGGAGCCGTGCTCCGAAAGCTCGTGTTTGAAACAAACCTGTTGGACTTTAACCTGGTGTTGTAAGACTTCTTACTGTGCTCACCCCAGTCCAACGCCGGCATCTCCACATCATGGTTTTAAAATAAATCGACACATTTTGGTTTTCTAATCCTTATTGTCCCAAAATCTGTCAGTCATGCTGAACACAGTAAGAAGACTTACAACACCATTTAAAGTCCAACAGGTTTGCTTCGAATCACTAACTTTTGGAGCACAGTTCCTTCCTCAGGTGAATGAAGAAATGGGTTCCAGAAACATATATAAAGATAAAATCAATGATGCAAGACGATACTTGGAATACCTCTTCATTCACCCCAGGAAGGAGCAGTGCTCCGAAAGCTAGTGATTCGAAACAAACCTGTTGGACTTTAACCTGGTGTCGTAAGACTTCTTACTGTGCTCACCCCAGTCCAACGCCGGCATCTCCACATCGTGGCAGTCATGCTGAAGGCAGTGGGGGTAACAGCTCTCCCCAATTATTGAGGTAGGCCGGCCAGCATTCCACGTTCACTCATGAAGAATGGCCACCGGCAGTATATCTACAGCCCACCCCGAGAGACAGCAGCCTAATCACCCTGCACTCTCCATTTTACCTCTCGGTGTTGCTCCACCAAATTCTCGAATCGATGCTTCAGGCTCGCCTCAAATTCCTGGTCGGTCCAGTAAAAGAGGACCTGGGCACTCTCGCTGGAAATCAAGAGGCACTTCATCACCACAGCTCCCAGTGCCACTCAATACCATCCAAACGGGACTGCCTAAATCCCTGCCATTACCCACTGCCACAACCCCAGGTAAATACCCCCAGCACAAAGGACCACCAATTGCTGGAGCGCAGGACCCCAAAGACCTCACCTTGAGCTCAGCACCCCAATGACCCTCCCCTTGAGCTCAGCACCCCAATGACCCTCCCCTTGAGCTCAGGACCCCAAATACCTCACCTTGGGCTCAGGATCCCAATGACCCTCCCCTTGAGCTCAGGACCCCAATGACCCTCACCTTGGGCTCAGGATCCCAATGACCTCACCTTGAGCTCAGGACCCCAATGACCCTCCCCTTGAGCTCAGGACCCCAATGACCCTTCCCTTGAGCTCAGGACCCCAATGACCCTCCCCTTGAGCTCAGGACCCCAATGACCCTCCCCTTGAGCTCAGGACTCCAATGAACCTCCCTTTGAGCTCAGGACCCCAATGACCCTCCCCTTGAGCTCAGGACCCCAATGACCCTCCTCTTGAGCTCAGGACCCCAATGACCCTCCTCTTGAGCTCAGGACCCCAATGACCCTCCTCTTGAGCTCAGGACCCCAACGACCCTCCCCTTGAGCTCAGGACCCCAATGACCCTCCCCTTGAGCTCAGGACCCCAATGACCCTCCTCTTGACCCCCTGCCGCCGCCGCCCCCACTTCCCGGATCTGATTTGAAAAATAAACGAACTCCGCTCGAGACTCCCGACCAGCCCCGCCTCACCCACCCTCCCCGCCAATCAGCGGCGCCGGACCCGCTCCGCCAATCAGCTGGGAGGCGGCTGCGCAGCAACATCCAATCAGACCTGAGAGACCCGACAGACCTGTCCAAACAGATGTGCGCTGTTCCCCCAGGAGCTAGTGATTGGCCAGTCTCTGAGTGACGCTGTGGGGTGGTGGGCACCGCAGTGCGCAGGCGCGGCGGGAAGGCGGGGCCATTCTGCCCATCTAGTCAGCCAAGCACCTGAGAAAGCTGCAGCTCACCCATTTTGTGGTGGCAGCTCCAGAAGGTGCAGGGCCTCAGGCGGTGAACATGGTGGAGCCTTTGATCCCTGGGTTACACTGGATACACTTTGTGCTTTAATTTATATAGCCCTTTCTCAGAGCATCCCAAAGCACTTTACAGCTAATTCGATACGTTTGCGATCAGTTAGGTTGTAGTTTACACACAGCAAGATCCCACAGACAGCAAGGTCACCCTCCTCCAGCCCCACAACCTTCCCAAGACCTCTGCGTCCCTCCAACTCTGGCCTCTTGACCATTTCCAATTCATAGAATCCCTACAGTGCTGAAGGAGGCCATTTGGCCCATCGAGTCTGCACCAGCCCCTGCACCAGCCCCACCTCCACCTATCCCTGTCACCCCACCTAACCATTTGTGAACACTAAGAGGTAATTTAGTATGGCCAACCCACCTAACCTGCACATCTTTGGACACTAAGGGGCAATTTATCACGGCCAACCCACCTAACCTGCACATCTTTGGACTGTGGGATAAAACCGGAGCACCAGGAGGAAACCCACGCAGACACAGGGAGAACGTGCAGACTCCGCACAGACAGTGACCCAAGCCGGGAATTGAACCTGGGAGCCTGGAGCTGTGAAGCAACAATGCTAACCACTGTGCCTCCAAGCCACCTTCAACTGCCTGGGCTCTAAGCCATGGAGTTCCCTCCCTGCACCTCTCCACTTTGACACGTCCCTTTCCGGCCTCAGCACGCTCCTTAATGTCTGCCTCTGACCAAGTGTTCCGGCCATCAGCTTTAATACCTCCCTATCTCGCTCGGTGTCCAGTTTTGTTTGCTAACATTCCAGTGTAGCACTTTGCCATGTTTTATTTCATGCTGTATAAAATCAATTGTTGTTGGATAAATATTGGCCTGGGTACTAGGGAGGGGAGTGCTCCTCTGCTATTCTTCAAACAGTGTCAGTGGGAACGTCACGCCCCTGTGAGAGGGACGTTGTGCCTCAGTGTCTCATCCCAAAGGCAGCATCTCTGCCAGTGTAGCTCTCCCTCACTGGAACACGTGGGCAAATCACCGGAGTGAGAGTTGAACCCACATCGTTCTGCCTGAGGTGAGACTGCGACCTACAGAGTCACAGCTGGCATCCAATGAAGATTTCAGCTGAGTTTTCCTTTATTATACATCTATTTTACTTATAAAGAAGTCATATTCTAATGCAGTGCTTTAAAAACTCTTTTTTTCATGGGACCCACTTTTACCAACTGGCTGACCTTCATGACCCACGTCAGCCGACCTTAGCGACCCACCATTTTCTCTTACCTTTAATGCGACAGGTGAGCCCGCTTGGTCTTTACAATCTCACTTAATTTGTCATTCAATGTTACATTTTTGTTAAGGACCTCAGCTGACAATTTAAGTTCTCATTGCACCCTTTGAAAAAAAATCAAGAGGTTTTTTTCTACGAACTCGCCATGCTTAATCTTCAAATGCCTTTGAAGGTTTGAGGTTTTTAAACTTTCATTTACCAGTACTTCCCTGCATATGTCACACATGAGCTTTGCATCCCGATTTGCATTGGCAAAATTAACAAAGCCACGCCACAAGAAGTCACTTTTATACTGCTTTGTTCCTGATTTCAGTTTTCCTTTGTTGGCTGTTCACCAGAGGCCCTGGAGCTCTGTATACAGCTCACGCCAGCACTGCCTTACCCTGCGATGCACTCTACTGTGAAGATCTCTCCTGCAGATTCAATTGTGAGATCCTGGCCTGTTAGTGTCTCTGGCCCTCTCTTCCTTATTACAAAATGATCCAGGATGTTGCCTGGTATGGAGGGCATTAGCTACGAGGAGCGGTTGAATAAACTCGGTTTGTTCTCACTGGAACGTCAGAGGTTGAGCGGCAACTTGATAGATTTTACAAAATTATGAGGGGCATAGACAGAGTGGATAGTGAGAGGCTTTTTCCCAGGGTAGAAGGGTCAATTACTGGGGGGCAAAGGTTTAAGGTGCGAGGGACAAGGTTTAGAGGAGATGTATGAGGCAAGTTTTTTTACACAGAGGGTAGTGGGTGCCTGGAACTCGCTGCCGGAGGAGGTGGTGGAAGCAGGGACGATAGTGACATTTAAGGGGCATCTTGACAAATACATGAATAGGATGGGAATAGAGGGATACAGACCCGGAAGTGTAGAAGATTTTAGTTTAGACGGGCAGCATGGTCGGCACAGGCTTGGAGGGCCGAAGGGCCTGTTCCTGTGCTGTACTTTTCTTTGTTCTTTGTTCTTCAGTTTTTCACACAGTCCTGTTGCTTGCTTGCTGGCAGCTGCAAAATGGAGAAATCTCTCCTCGTGGTTTTGCACCCAGAGTATAGACCTACAGGGTGCATGACATCAACGTAGATGCCGAACGCATGACCTGCTGTCTGCCACCGCTTCTGGCGGGAAAACCCCATCGTTCGTATTTAAAGGGTGGTCGTGGTCGGCATTCTTAAAAGCTGGCCGTGGGTTTGGGCACTTCTCCCGCAATTTGGAACGCCGCGACCGATTGCTCCACGACCCTCAGTTTATCATAGAATTTACAGTGCAGAAGGAGGTCATTCGGCCCATCGAGTCTGCACCGGCTCTTGGAAAGAGCACCCTACCCCTTACCCAAGGTCAACACCTCCACCCTATCCCCATAACTCAGTAACCCCACCCAACACTAAGGGCAATTTTGGACACTAAGGGGAATTTATCATGGCCAATCCACCTAACCTGCACATCTTTGGACAGTGGGAGGAAACCGGAGCACCCGGAGGAAACCCACGCACACATAGGGAGGATGTGCAGACTCCGCACAGACAGTGACCCAAGTCGGAATCGAACCTGGGACCCTGGAGCTGTGAAGCGATTGTGCTATCCACAATGCTACCGTGCTGCCCCTGTTTGAACAACCCTGTTCTAATGGACCATTACAGGCACCAATCTGGGATTGAAGTTTATGTCCCAGTGTAAACAGTTGAATGGTATAACCAAGTTAACCATCCCTACCTCTCCTATTGCCTACAGCTTACTGCTGTGTCCATGATTATAAATGTTAAGGGGAAGGTTTCCACACCTCTCACGTCACCTCTTGATACAGGAATGTTGATTCCACAATCAGATGATTCCCAGCAAGGAGTGGCAACCACAGGGAGCTCTGGTGGAGAAATCCAAGGGCCACAGTCTGTGATTACTGAATTGAAAGTTCTGGTTACTGTCCACATTCTCCTGGGCTTGCGTACCTTGTGCGCACCACCCGTCGTTGGATGTGTAAAGACTTGGAAAACAGCCTTGAACTATTCTGTGCCGGGGACATTTATCCTCAATCAACATTACAAAAGAAAGGATTCCAGAGCTGGCAGAGGGCGGGTATTAGACAACTGAGGGACTTGTTTATAGAGGGGAGGTTTGCGAGCCTGGGAGAGCTGGAGGAGAAATTTGGGCTCCCCCCGGGGAACACGTTCAGGTACCTCCAAGTGAAGGCATTTGCCAGATGACAGGTAGCGGGGTTCCCCACGCTCCCCGACAGGGGGGTGAGTGATAGGGTGCTATCAGGGGTCTGGGTCGGGGAGGGGAAGATCTCGGACATCTATAAGATTATGCAGGAGGTGGAGGAGGTACCAGTAGAGGAGCTGAAAGATAAGTGGGAGTTAGAGCTGGGGGAACAGATAGAGGACGGGACATGGGCAGACGCCCTGGAGAGGGTCAACTCGTCGTCGTCATGTGCGAGACTAAGTCTCATTCAATTTAAGGTACTGCATAGAGCCCACATGACGGGGACAAGGATGAGTCGGTTTTTCGGGGGTGAAGACAGGTGTATTAGATGTTCGGGAAGCCCTGCGAATCATGCACATATGTTTTGGGCATGTCCGGCACTGGAGGAGTTCTGGAAGGGGGTGGCAGGGACGGTGTCGAGAGTGGTGGGGTCCAGGGTCAAGCCAGGATGGGGACTTGCGATCTTCGGGGTTGGGGTGGAACCGGGGGTACAGGAGGCGAGGGAGGCTGGAATATTAGCCTTTGCGTCCTTGGTGGCTCGGAGGAGGATCCTGATTCAGTGGAGGGACGAAAGGCCTCCGAGTGTTAACACCTGGTTAAGCGACATGGCAAACTTCATCCAATTGGAAAGGATCAAATTCGCCCTGAGAGGGTCGGTGCAGGGGTTTTCCAGGCGATGGCAACCCCGTCCTAGACCTCTTGGATCAGAGATAGAAACTGAGGCCGTGACAGCAGCAACCCGGGAGGGGAGGGGAGGGCGGGAGGGAGGGGGGAGGAGGGGGGGGGGGGGGAGGGGGGACAAAGACGAAGGAAGTACGGTAGCGGTGGTGGCACGGGCAAGGCCTGCCCGAGGACGCTGCTAGAAATGATAAGTTGGTCTGACTGTCGGTTCGCCGGCGGGGGGGGGACGCGCGGGTAGGGGGGGGGGACTTTTTCTTTTTCTTGTTAAGTAGGGGGGTTTGACTTTGTTTTGTTATAATTTAAATGTAAATGTAGGGGGGGTTAAAATTTTTGTATTTTGAAAAATTCAATAAAAATTATTTTTAAAAAAAACATAATTACAAAAGAAAAGATGCTTTGGTCATTATTGTATTGCTGTTTGTGGGAGCTTGCTGTGCACATTTTGGTTACCAAATGATCTGAGATTGTGAAAGGTGCTACAGAAATGCAAGTGCTTTCTTTCCTTACCAGTTAACAATATTTTAATATTCTGCCTTATAGATTTTACTTTTGAGGAAGGGATTTCCAAAGACTGTGGACCCTCTGAGAGAAACATTTCTCCTCACCTCTGTCTTAAATGAGCGACCCCTTGTTTTTAAACAGTGACCCCCTAGCTCTAGATTTGCCCACAAGAGGAAACATCCTTTCTACATCCACCCTGTCAACACCACTCGGGATCTTATATGTTTCAATCAAGTCCCCTCTTACTCTTCTGAACTCCAGTGATTACAAACGTAACCTGTAAGGCAGTGTTCTTCAAAGTCGGGGGCGCGACCCGTGGATGGGTCGCGGGCGGGTGTCGGGTCACGGAGCCATTCTCCGCGGCGCTCCCGATCGCGCAAATCCCCGCGCAGCAGCCGGCTTTTCATAACGCGAACATGCGGAAAAATTTTTTGGCCGCATTGTGCATGCGCGCACGATGATCGGCACGCATGCGCATTCCGCGAACATGTAAAAAAAATTCAACCGTATTGCGCATGCGCGTCGTTAATCGGGCACACATGCGCAGTGTGGCCGCTATTGTTTTAAAGTTGCAGCTTTTTGTTTCACAAGTTCTGCAGTGGTTTTTATTCATTTATTTTATTCATTTGATTTTTTTTTTCATTTATTTTGTTCATTTTATTTGTTTTACAGGTTCGGGGGGGGTTTTCTTCATTTTTTTCATTTATTTTACTCATTTTTTTTACAAGTTCGGGGGAGGGGGTTTATTTGATAAAACTTTAAAAGAAGAAAATGCAGAACTTTGGACAGGTGGAGACTCCATATTTTGCTACACCGGAAGGCTTCACCTTCATCGAACAGGTTCCATTGGAGGAGCGAGTACGAGGGCCAAAGGGGCCCAAAACCATTTCCTCCATTTTTGGCAGCAGCAAACAAGGTAAGAGAGAATGGTGGGTCATGCAGGTCGGCCGGCGTGGGTCGCGACGGTCGGCGGCGTGGGTCACAAAGGTCGACTGGGTTGGGTCCCAATGATTGGCCGGTTGGTAAAAATGGGTCCCTGGAAAAAAAGTTTGAAGAACACTGCTGTAAGGGCAGCATAGCGGTTAGCTCAGTTGCTTCACAGCTCCAGGGTCCCAGGTTCGATTCCCGTCTTGAGTCACTGTCTGTACGGAGTCTGCACATTCTCCCCGTGTCTGCGTGGGTTTCCTCCGGGTGCTCCGGTTTCCTCCCACAGTCGAAAGATGGGCAGGTTAGGTGGATTGGCCATGCTAAATTGCCCTTACCTTCAAAAATGGTGAGGTGGGGTTACAGGGATAGGGTGGAGGTGTGGGCTTAAGTAGTAGGGGGCTCTTTCCAAGGGCCGATGCAGACTCGATGGACCGAATGGCCTTCTGCACTGTAAATTCTATGATTATCTCAAACCCGCCCATTCCAGACCATCCCTGGGCTGCTTCTAATGCATTTATGTCTTTCCTAAAATAAGGAGACCAATCCTGTACACGTACTCCTCCAGATGTGGTCTGACCAATACCCTGTGCAACTGAAGCATAACTGAAGCCCTACTTTTGTAATCAATTCCCCTCACACTAAAAAATTACATTCTATCCACTTTCCTAATTACTTGTACCTGCATACAAGCCTTTTGTGATTCATGCATCTGAGCTGTGCAATCTCTTACCATTTGGATAATAAGCTTCTTTTATTTTTCCTGCCACAATGGACAATTTCACATTTCCCCCCACATTATACTCAATTTGCCAAATCTTTGTCCCCTCACTTAACCCATCTGTGCCCCTTTGTAGCCTCCTTATGTGCTCTTCACAACTTACTTTCCTACCCACCTTTGCGCCATCAGCATTTAGTTTCAAGTCCAATATGACTCTTCTTTGGAGCTGGGGCTCGGAAGGGTTCAGAAGCCACGTTGGACTCAGAATGTTAGCTACGGAACGTCTCCACAGATGCTGTCCGACCCTGCTGATTTTTCTCCAGCTTTTTCTGTTCATCCCAGCTTCAATTACTTGGTCCGATTTTGTCAGGTTAAAATGGGGGTAGAATTGCCTATTCCTGATCCGTATTCGTCGGACCCTGGCCATGCACCTTGGGAGGGATTGTAATCAATCTCGACTTGTGATAACCCAAAGTGATTGTCTAGCTTCTGACAATGATGCTGAGACACACAGAAAAATCAATACTCTCGTGGATCACTGTGCGATGTCATTCCAATGAGTCATGTCCCAATATAAACCTTCACCTCCTGGAGAGGAGCTCAATCATAACTGTTCACCGTTCAAAGGCCATTGCATTCATTGTGACGGTGTGGCTCTTTCAGTGAGCTCTCCAAATTATCCCACCACCTTGCTCTTTCCCCATAGCCCTACAAGGGTTTCCTTTACAAGTATTTATGCAATTATGTTTGAAAGTTTCTATTAAATCTGCTTCCATCACCCTTTCAGTCAGCATATTTCTGGTTTAGCACAGGGCTAAACCGCTGGCTTTTAAAGCAGACCAAGCAGGCCAGCAGCACGGTTCGATTCCTGTACCAGCCTCCCCGAACAGGCGCCGGAATGTGGCGACGAGGGGCTTTTCACAGTAACTTCATTGAAGCCTACTCGTGACAATAAGCGATTTTCTTTTATTTTTCTTTTCGCAGTAATTTTGATTTTCACTTTTTTTTCCACTTAACTTCATTTGAAGCCTACTTGTGACAATAAGCGATTTCCATTTTCATATTCCAGATCATAAAAACTTGCTGCGTAAAGCAGTTTCTACTCATTTCCCCCTCTGCTTCTGGGGTTGGGAGGGGGGGGGGGGGGGATAGGCAGGAGAGATGGGATAG
This sequence comes from Scyliorhinus canicula, assembly GCF_902713615.1. NCBI lineage: Eukaryota > Metazoa > Chordata > Chondrichthyes > Carcharhiniformes > Scyliorhinidae > Scyliorhinus > Scyliorhinus canicula. The sequence goes on from NC_052161.1 coordinate 5,916,719, forward strand.
GTGGGAGAGGGAGTGGGGAAGTTAGGGAGGAGGCAAGAAATGAAGGGACAAAGGTCAAGGGACATTGGGAAAAAAATGCCAACCAACAGCTGAAATTAAGAAATGAACAGACCACCCAAACTGTTGTCACAGCTACATTTATTGACAGTTTGTGTGTTTACAGGAAGGATTGGAATGCACAGATAGACACACATTGCTCTCCCGGCTGGGATTGAACCAGCTAACAGTTCCTGACTGTGATGGGCAGTAACATACACAAGCAACAACGCGGAGACAAAAATGGGCGGGTGGCTAAAGAGCGAGAAATCAGTGAAGACAGAGGACAACAATTCTCAATTGTTGGACACACCATTGTGGACGAAGAGGGGTGAGGCAGGGAAACACAACATAGTTACAAACTAACCATCTTGGCTCTTTGTCTACTATAAAAAACCCCAGGAGACAGTCTCTAAATGTATAGGTTGTGCACCAAGCAGTGTGGCGAAGGGTTGTTTTATCAAGGTGCTTGCAATAGATCTTTGGTTGTGATTGCGGAGATGACCGAGGTCACTGAGCCCATCGTGCCAGGTGCCAGAGCTATTTTGAATACTGATCCACTGTGATACGCCTGTGTAACCTCTCTCACCCATTCCCTAGAACTCTGTCCAATTAATGACCTGCTACTCAAACTGTTGCCAGGTAACTCTGACTCCAACTACAATCATACAAATTAGGAGCAAGAGTAGGCCATTCGGCCCCTCGAGCCTGCTCCACCATTTGACAAGATCACAACTGGAATATCCTGCATGGGATCTACAGGATGGGAATGCTGGTCTTCCCTGTGCTCCTTGCGGAGTACGCGCTCCCCCACGAGGGGCGGGGTATCTCAGTGTATATAATGTCAGCCAGTAAGACACCAACCAAGCAGGAACCTGGTCGGGGTCTACAGGGAAGTATATATATCGTTTATAAATAAAACTTTGTTCGTACTTTTACTCAGTGCAGACTCCCCTTGTCCTTATTAAAATAAATGAGGCCTCAACTCTGCTTTCCTGTGAACCCTTAATACCTTTTGACTTCCTTGTCAATCAAGGATCTATCTGATTTGATTTATTTATCTAACTCCATTTTGTAAATATTCATTACCTTGACCACTCTCTTGGGAAGAGAAATCCACTAGCTACATTCGGAGGGGAAATAAATTCTCCTTACCTCCGTCTCAAATGAGAGACCCCTTATTTTTAAACTGGGTCCACAAGTCTCTTTTACAAGGGAAAACACCCTCAGCAGCCACTCCCTTGTCCACTCCCCTTAGGATCTCACACGTCTCCATCAGCTCCAAGATAATCAATTTTGTTGACTTTTCTGTCGCGATCTGCATATCTGTATGTATACAAGGGGTTAATGTATAGATGTAACAGCCACGTAATCACTAGAGGGCAGCACTAGAGACAGGTATAAATAGTCAGACTCAAGCCAAGATCCGCCTCTTCGCAAGGACCGGGATTAGTGACCACAAGCAGACAGAGACAGCTCAGCGCTGGTGAGCTAATCTCAAGTCTTTCTTATTTAATCTTGTTCATGTAACGTCTAGTTTAAGCGTTGGCGAGTGAACGAACTCACAGTTAATTTGTCAACGTTACTCAATAAAAAGTGTTTGCTCGAACTGGAAGACTTCGAGTGTTAATCAACATCGAGTTAAAGGCCATTCTGGAAGAAGCAAGTCAGTAATGTATATTGCACAAAGCAGTACAGCATCACTGTAAGACGTAGTAATAATATATTTTCTGACTCCTTCCTTCATCTTCATTTATTCACTGCTGACTCGTTAACATTCCCCGTTGAGTGTTGGTGCGCTGAATTTATTTTGAACGGTCTTTGTGGTCAGAGACGCTCGCTCCACAACCTGAACTGGATGGGTTGAACTCCACGTGGTTCTTTTGTGCAGAGTTCAGCGAGCGAGCTAAGGATTCTCCTGGTTCCTTGCGATGGTTTGCCCAAGCTCTCTCAACCCCAGTGTTTCTGCAGCTTAAGAAACTTGCAAATGAGTAAACTGGCATGTCCTAGAAAATTGGCCACAGCTTCATTGATTTGGAAGTCAAACAGACGGCCGTGTTTGAGGTGACTGGCACCAGAAGGGCTGAACTCTCAGACTGGTCAGTAGAAGAGAGTGGATTTCAGTACAAATTAAGGATCTATAAGATGGCTTTTTTGACAATAAAGTCTCAATCTTCAGGTGTCAGTCTCTAGTTCAGGTTTCGATCTTGCAGTAGCAGTATTAAGGGTTCTAGCGTAAATGAACGGGAGTCTCTGTAAATTGGAAGGTTGCACCTTTGAGAGGGAGGAAGAGAAGGTTGACAGCAACCGAGATTGAACAGATCAGCCAGATCAAAATCTATTCCTTAGACCAAGGCGGACAGCAGTCAGGCCAGTTAATCCAGTGTGGAACCTGGATTTAACCAGGAGCAGAGAATCCAGGACCACTGGAGAGCTCAAGAGACAGAGGTTCGTCACTCTGACATCTCAGTCAACACCATCTAAATTATTATAACCCAGCTAAACATCCTGATCAGCTCCATTAGCTCCATTGGCTCGAGGGGCCAGATGGCCTACTCCTGCTCCTAGTTCTTATGTTCTTTCCTTCATCAGCCCAAACTATTCACTTCAACAAATGCTGCTATAATCCTAAGGTTGCTGAACAACTGTTATTTCAAGTCTTGACTGTCTGACTTAACAAGGGTTCATTTATTCCCTCAATAGTGTGTGGGGATCCGAACAGGGTTTGGCAGTGTAAGTGTTAATATCATCCAGACTGGTTGAGGAGGCATTTAAGAGTCAACCACGTTGCTCCAAGGGTGGCACAGTGGTTAGCACTGCTGCCTCACGGTGCTGAGGACCCGGGTTCGAATCCCGGCCCCGGGTCACTGTCCGTGTGGAGTTTGCACATTCTCCCCGTGTTTGCGTGGGTTGCACCCCCACAACACAAAGATGTGCAGGGCAGATGGATTGGCCTCACTAAATTGCCCCTTAATTGGAAAAACAAATTGGGTACTCTAAATTTTTTTAAAAACCACATTGCTGTGAGGTCACGTGTAGGCCAGACGAGGTAAGGGTGGCAGATTTCCTTCCAGAAAGGACATAGTGAAACAGATGGGTTTTTATGACAACTGACATGGTCATCATTAGACTTTTAATTCCAGATTTTTATTCAATCTAAATTGCCCCATTTGTTGTGGTGGAATTTGAATCCAGGTTGAAGAGGATTACCCTGGGTCTCTGGAATACGAGCTGACTGACCACTGCCTTCCCTATGTTCCTACATAAAACTTACAGCACAGAAACAGGCCATTCGGCCCAAATGGTCCGTGCTGGTGTTTACGTTCCAGGTGAGCTTTCTCTTGCCCCTCTTCATCTCAGCCCATCACTATGGCCAGGATCTTCATCCTCATTCCGGCTGGGATATTCCGGTGCCGTGGAGAGTGAATGGAGTTTTGCCTCCATCGCCACATTTTCCATTCTTGCTCGAAACGGGTCCGCCATGAGCAGAGAATCCCGTCCATTATCCCTATTTTCCTTTCCGCTTCTTGTGCCTACCAAGCTTTCCCTCAAACATATCAGTATTGTTAACTCAACCACTCCCTGCGGTCGAAGGTTCCATATTCTCATCCCTCTCTGGGCAAAGGGGATTCTCCTGAACTCCCGACTGGATTCACTGGTGATTATTCTATCCCCAAGGAGAAGTGAAGAGGCTAAGAGGCCTTGATGAATAATCTTGTCAGGCGATCAATGCCATTACTCAGAACTCTTACACCCCAAAGCTTAACTCTGGCCTGTCTATAAAAGTTGAATCCTAAATTGAACACAGCTCTCATTGCCAATGAAGGTACATCGCCCAATGCTGAACCAAGCAATTCTGCCTTACCGTAATTCTTAGAGTTTAATGTCTGGTCTGTGTTGATTTTACGGTCTGTCTCATCGCAGGTAAAGCTGTACAGACAATGTGCCATTTCCGGGTTGCCCCTTGATTTAGTTTGAAGTGACCCGAGAGTTAATGAAGGAAACCGATGGCCGAACTGCGTTTTCTGGTTCAACCTGAGCTGTTACAAGGGGAAGGGGTCCAACACCAATTAAATCAGATGCACGGAGGAGTGGTATACTCAGCATTTTACTGCTCACACTCACCATGCGAACAAGGCTCTTAGTGGCCAAATCCAACACATGTCACTATGGGAAAGAGAAGAGGGGGACCCAGATTTTTGTGGAGGGGGGGGGGTGAAAACAGGGTAGCAGGGAGGACCCACTGAGCATGCTCAATAAGCACAGTGTGCGACAGGAAATACAATTCTTGACTAATGATAACGCAGAGCTGTATGCAGCCATGATTCCCCAGACACATAAATATATATATATTTTTTCTTTTAAGAAGCTATATCGTGGAATTCTTCTGATCTGCATAACTGCGTCTGCCCTCTCTCTGTGCGGTCCTTCATTTCTTGGCTTTGCCCTGAGCTGCCACAGCAGCCATTGCTGCCTTGACCGTCTCCTCGTCTCCCAGGAACTGCATGGGCTTCACCGGCTTTAGGTTCTTGTCCAGCTCGTACATGATGGGGATTCCTGTCGGGAGGTTCAGTTCCATGATGGCTTCCTCAGACATGCCTACCAATCAAAGAACAGACCAAATCATTAGGGACAAAAGAATTGGAGGAGGTCCCTTGCCTCTCTACGACTATTCAATTAGAACATGACTCCATTTATCAGCCACAGAAATATAGGAAATAGGAGCAGGATTGGACCAGTAGTGGACTCACCAACATTAAGGGCATTCAAATGGTCATTGGATAAACACATGGATGATAAGGGAATAGTGTAGATGGGCTTTAGATTGGTTTGACAGGTCGGCGCAACATCGAGGGCCGAAGGGCCTGTACTACGCTGTAATGTTCCATTGTTCTATTCAGCCCATCAAGCCTGCTCCACAATTGAAACAGATCCCGCATGATCATCGACCTCAACGCCATTTTCCCGCACTATCTCCACATTCCTTGGTGTCATTAGTGTCCAGAAATTTACCGATTTCTGTCTTAAACGTGCCCAATGATTGAGTATCCACAGCTCCTCTGGGGTAGAGAATTCAAAGATTCACCACCCTCTCGAGTGAAGAGATTCCGCCTCATCTCAATCTGAAAAGGTCTACCCCTTAACCTGAGATTATGTCCCCTGGTTCTAGTCTCACCAGCCAGAGGAAACGTCTGCACCTACCCTGTCACACCCAGTAAGAATTTTATAAGTTCCAATGAGATCACCTCTCACTCTTTGAAACTCGAGAGAATGCAGACCCAGCCTCGTCAATCTCTCTCATAAAACAATCCCCAGGGATTAGTCTGGTGATCCCTCCATGGCAAACATATCCTAGATGAGGAAGCCAAACCTACACACAAACCCCAGGTGTGGTCTCACCATGACTCTATGCAAGGCCATGGTTCTGTAACACTTTATACTTTGCCCAACCAAAATCCATCAAACTAAGTTTTGAAATTCTCATTTGACCCCCAGAATCAAATGATGAGGGAGTTCCAGATTTTCACTGCGTTTTGTGTGAAGAAATGTTTCCTGACCATCACCCCCGGAAGGTTCTGGTTCTTATTTTCCGCTCTGTCCTCTTGTTCTGGGAATAGTTTGCCTCTATCTAGCTTTAATTAATCATCTCAAACACCTCGCTTCAATCACCCCTTAATCTCCAGTAATGAAGAGAATATGGCAACCTGTCCTCTCAGAGTAACCCTCTTAGCCTCTGTATAACTCTGGTGACTCTACGCTACACTCCCCAAGGCCAACACCGGGGGGGGGGGGGGGGGGGGGGGGGGGGGGGGCAGTGCTCAGAGCCGAAGGCTGTTTTTCCAGATGTATTCTAATCAGAGCTTTATACAACAGGAGCACAATTTTCTCCCCTTTGCATTCCAACCGTCAACACCCCCAGGAGATAACGGTCAGTATTCCGTTAGCCGTTGAAATTCTTTTTCTCTATGTCCCAACCCATTGCCAACTCTATGAATTAACAACTGAATGTGGAATTCTTCCTGGCAAGTCCAAGCGAGACCCGTGGCCCAATTAAGCACATCAGCGTACTTGGCAACCACAGCACCAACGCAAAATACGGCAGACTCTGGAAATGCAAAATAAGAACTGAAAATGCTGATCAGACAGTTCAGGTGAAAGGTCATCGACCTGAAATGTTAATTCTATTTCTCTCTCTACAGACGCCGTGTCTGGTCTGATGGCAAACGGTAACACTTCTCCCCACACACACACACACTCACCAAAACCTGAGTTACCATCGAACTGGTGGAACATTAAAACTTTCTTTTAAAAAAAATAGTTGTAGCGATCAATTGAGTGAACTGCAACAGCGTTTAACAAATTCAGATTCTAACTGAAATTGTCACAAAGTGAAATCATGGCCCAATCAACTTCCAGGCCCAAACCCAAAGCCTGGGATTCATGGATTGAACAGGCCGAGCTAGAGAGGCAATATCCATCTCTCTGTTTTAGTGTGCTGGCGATAGAGCCTGGAGACCAACCGCATACAAGCCAGAAATTCCCTCTCCCCTAACGTTAGAACCCAGAGAAATGGGACAAAGCGACGGGAGCAACCTCCCGTAAAGGTGTGGCTCTTCTGAATTGTGACTTTAATGATGGTGTCTTTCATGATTGGCTGACTCCAGCCAATGAAGTGCTTTCTAAAGTAGCAGCTAATTGATGCACAGCAAGCTCCCACCAAAAAGAAGTGTGATGATCACTCGATAATCTGATTCTGGTGATGTGAGTTAAGGGATAAATATTATTCAGGACACCAGGGGAAACTCCCCCTGCCCGTCTTCAAAATGGTGACACGGGGTCTTTTACATTCACCTGGGGGGGCAGATGGGGCCTCAGGTTGAAGGTCTCGTCTGAAAAACAGAGGGCGGATCGACCGGCTGCGTCGCGCCTGAACGGGAGCGTGACACGGCTGGTCAATGTCGGGGGATGCCTCCCGCGGGCTTCCCAGGAGCCAGTAGGCCTCGCGAGATCTATCCAGACCTCGCAGGGCATCGCCGTTCAGGATCTCGCCCACAATGAGCGTGACCAAGCCTCGCGCACCTACGGCAGTTTTAAACCCACTTAGGCGCGCTCACCCAGGTTCTACCGAGCTCCCGGTAACTAAAGGCCTCCGCAGGAAGTCCCCAGCCGGGCGCCGTTCAGTACTGGTCCACACAAAGGTAGACCAGTTAGAATGGAACACCGGGATCACCCAGGCCACCTGAGGTCCCTGCGTGGTCAGGGTGGGGTGGGGTGGCCCCTTGGTTCTCCTCGGAGCATGGGCACCCTGGCATGACCACAGTGCCCAGGTGGCACTGCAAAGCTGACAGCACTGCCAGCGTGGCACTGCCAAGGACCTGGACCTGGGAAGCCATGCCCATGAAAGGAGGCTGGAGTTAGGGTATGAAGGGTGGGGTGGTGGCTGCAGGGCGGATATGAAGGGACCTCGGGGAGGTTGGCGGGGTGAAGGGTGGAGGTCTTTGGGGGGGGCCTGAAAGAGGGCGTGGGAAGGCCTGAAAAGCGGGGACCCTCAGTCACCCTGTAGCAGGATGTCAACACATTGGGGAGGAGGGGGGGGGGGGGGGGGGGGGGGTAGTGCCCACGTGTGCGTGTGAGAGGCGACATTGCCCGTGGGTGGGATATAGGGGACCCACATGTCCTCTTCAAGATCAGGGCACTCTTTCAAATTGGTGGCTTGATCTCTGAGGAGCCGGTCTGGTCAGAGAGTTCAGTCCCCCAGTGAGGAAAGTAATTCTGGGTGTGGGCTTGTCCGGGGAGAAACTCCCCAGGGCCCAGAAGAGTGACCCGGCCTGGTTACGTTAACATTCATTACAATATCATTAGACAGACTGACGCCTCTAGTTCCACCCTCAAAGTATCTTCCCACCCAGGCCGCGAATTACTGCTGGTTTTCAAGAATGAAAACTAGTCGTGATGACCAGGTAAGTGTAAACCCGAGTTGTGAGAGACATGGCACCCTGGCACTGCCCTGGCACTACCAACCTGGTACTGCCAGGGGCTGGCCCTCTGGGGAGCCCCATTGGCAAGGGTGGCGGGGGTGGGGGGGGGGGTGGGGGGAGGGGGAGTGCGCCAACGCCTTGGCCGGGGGGGGGGGGGGGGGGGGTGCTGCTTGTGGGGCTATCCTCCCTGACCATGGGAGGGAGATTATTTTTTGATCAGATCAGGGCAGCCTTTGAAGATGGCGCCCAGATCTTGGTGAAGCTGGTGGCGTTGCCAGCTCCGTCAGGTCCCACCCCGCCAGGGTGATGGAACAAACCACACCCCCGGATTCTCTGTGCACACAGTGCCGGAACATAGGGAGTGAAAACTCGCTGAAACCGACACTGACAAATTTTGGGAAGATTCCTCCCGTTGAAAAAGATACATTCTGCTTAAAATGGTGAGAGGTCTTTTGGAGAGCAGTGTGGAGGAAAGTGATCCCATTGTTGGAACATTCAGGAACAAGACAGCACTGATTTACCATGATTGACAAAAGAAGCAATGACGACACGAGGACCCATTTTTTTCGGCGGCAGTGATTGGTTAGGATCAGCACTGTCTGTGAGCGTGGAGGAGGCCAAACTGATCGAGGTATTCGAAGAGAATTGGAGAATTATCTAAAGAGATGTTCAGGACTATGGGCAAAGGGCAGGGAAGTGGAAAGAGGTGAGTTGCTATTACAGAGGGCCAGTATGGACATGACGGGTCGAATGGCCTCCGTTTGTGCTATTTCAGAGCAGTAACCAGCTTCATTAATACCAGTGAAATTTAACCCAATAAAGCTTTTTTCACTGACTGTCAACCACCACCTGTGTGCAACTCAATGCTAAATAATTAAAACTGACTCTAAAAGACCTGGCAGAACGATGGATAATCTGATCAGACTTTCAGTAAATTAAAGAAATTACATTGAATAGCTTTGAGGACATTGTCCTATCTCGCCAAGGCCAGTCCTCATTGTCTATGTAATAATCTCACCAAGGCCAGCCCTCCGACACCATATCCTTTCATTTATGGGCAGCACGGTAGCACAGTAGATAGCACTGTTGCTTCACAGCGCCACGGTCCCAGGTTCGATTCCCCGCTGGGTCAGTGTCTGTGCGGAGTCTACACGTTCTCCCCGTGTGTGCGTGGGTTTCCTCCGGGTGCTCCTGTTTCCTCCCACAGTCCAAAGATGTGCAGGTTAGGTGGATTGGCCATGATAAATTGCCCCTTAGCGACCAAAAAGGTTAGGAGGGGTTATTGGGTTACGGGGATAGGGTGGAAGTGAGGGCTTAAATGGGTCAGTGCAGACTCGAAGGGCCGAATGGCCTCCTTCTGCACTGTATGTTCTATAACGGGAAAGGCTGCAGCTTACAGCGCACATGTCCAAGCTCAGGGACCGGCAGAATACCGGCCCGGGATGAAGCAGCGGGTTTTTTAAAAGCTGGATTCGACCCCGTGACCCCAGAGCACCAGCCTGGGCCTCTGGAATACTAGCCCAGTGACACTGCCGTTCCCGTTGCATCAACCAAGACATGGGCATTGGGTTTCGGCGCAGCTTACAAACTGGGAACAGGAGGAGGCCACTCGGCCCCTCGAGCCCTGCTCTTCCATCCAATAAGATCGTGGCCGATCCCGAGCCGAGCTGAGACTGGGCAGAGGCGGGCGATGTTACGGAGGTGGAAATAGGTGATGAAATGAAATGAAAATCGCTTATTGTCACGAGCAGGCTTCAATGAAGTTACTGTGAAAAGCCCCTAGTCGCCACATTCCGGCGCCTGTCCGGGGAGGCTGGTACGGGAATCGAACCGTGCTGCTGGCCTGCCTTGGTCTGCTTTAAAAGCCAGCGATTTAGCCCGGTGAGCTAAACCAGCCCCTGGTGGTGACAATATGCATTTCGGAATCTCAGTTCAGGGCCAAACTGGCGATGTAACACAGGTACGGCCATGTCCAGGTTTGCGAACTGTAAATGCAGGAAATAGAAATCACTCAACATTTAAACTAGATCAGGGGCAGGTACCTTCCAGATGCTTGACAATCCCTCTCAAGCTGTTGCCGTGGGCTGCAATCAGCACCCGTTTCCCAGCTTTAATCTGCGGCACAATCTCCTCGTCCCAGAACGGCAGGGCTCGGGCGATTGTATCCTTCAGACTCTCGCAGGACGGAAGCTCGTCCTCAGATAGGTCGGCATAGCGACGATCCTAGGGGAACAATCACACCTTCAGAGACATCCTCATTTTAATGGCTTTTCTGATCAAAGTCCGACGGAATTCTGTTTACTGACACATTGGAACGGTAGCAGCTCTGACAGTGCAGCACTCCCTCTGTACCCCACTGTTTCTCAGCCAGAGCTCTGTGCTCAAACCCCTGGAGTGGGTGTCTGAGGCACATCTGCTCCTCACTGAGCCTGTTCGAAATAGATCACTGGTTACTCTGAATGGAGGTCGCGGATAGAGAGAGATTGAATCTCACTGAGACACAGAGGGAGAGAGCCAGAGAGAGATAAACAGAGAGTGACAGAGAAACAGAGAGAGAGAGAAACAGAGAGAGAGACAAAGGTAGAGAGACAGAAACAGAGAGACAGACACAGAGAGGACAGAGGGACGGATAGAGACAGAGAGAGAGAGGGACAGAGACAGGGGGTGACAGAGACAGGGGGTGACAGAGACAGGGGGTGACAGAGACAGGGGGTGACAGAGACAGGGGTGACAGATGAGAGAGAGCAAGGAAGAGAGAGACACAGAGGAAGAGAGATAGAGGGAGAAAGATAGAGGAAGAGAGACGGAGGGAGAGAGAGAGAAAGACAGAGAGAAATAGAGAGACAGAGACAGAGAAGGGGGGGGGGGTGGAGAGAGCGAGAGAGAGAGAGAGAGAGAGAGAGAGGGAAACGCCACAGTGTACAAAGCTATGGATAAGTGCTGGAAAATGGGATTAGCACATATGGCTGGTGCAGACACAGTGGGCCGAATGGCCTGTTTATTTGTGCTGTAAAACCCAAAGACCCATCCCCGATGGCCATTGAGGAGGAGGTGGCTGCGAGCTGCCTGTTTACACCGTCTGTGTGGGTTACATTCAGGCAGTTTGGTAGAATTGACCTGGCTTACTCATCCATTGCTGTGGGTGTGGAGAAGGCCAGACCGGGTCAGGGCGGCAGATTTCCCTCCCCGAGGGCCTTTAGTGAACCAGATGGATAAAATAAAACCTATTACCTTGCAATGCAATCATCGCCGTCACTGGGGCAAACTATTACCTTGCAATGCAATCATCGCCGTCACTGGGGCAAACTATTTTGGTTCCAGATTTATTGGATTGAAATGTCCTCAGGGTGGGATTTCCAGGTTACTGATGCTGAGCCCTGGGTGACTAATTCAGTAACATACCAGGGTACAGAATATCCCCATGTGTGTTAAACTGAATGTGTAATGGGGACTTGCAGTCGCGGCCATAGAGTGAGTGGTTGCACCCTGGGCAGCTCCGGCTCGAAGGCAGGAATTTGAGCTCTTTTTACCCGAAAACGGGAGAATTGTGACGGGAAAGTGTAGCTGAAGGTGTGAAGGAGATGTCACCCCCCCCCCCCCCCCCCGGGAGTGCCGTGTCTGCTGGGTATCAGACCCGGCAGAAGGAGATTAAAGACCTGGCCAAGGAACTGGAGGAGACTGTGGCGCGGAAGCCATTGGAAAGAGGGGGGGGGGGGGGGGGGGGGGGGTCATCGCAGGTTGGGAAACCCCAGATGGAGCAGCTGATGGTGTTTACAAAAGGAAATGCACGAGGGTCCGGTCAAAGGCAATCGAAGGAGCGGTAGCACCCTAGAAAGGCTCGATGGAGAGAGTCGAGAGTTGTTTGGGGGCACAGGGGTCGCAGATCCGAGAGATGGAGAGGGTGATGTTGGTCCACAGCGATCGGGTGATGTCGTTGGAGGTGGAGGTGGGGCTCCTGGGGGACCTTTGTAAATCGTTAAGAGCAAAGGTGGAAGAGCAGGAGAACAGGACTAGAAGGCAGAACCTTCTGCCTGGAGGAGTGGAAGGCCCAAGTGCGTTGAGATACGTCTCGAAGATTCTGGCGGGGCTGCTGTGCAGAGTGGGTGCTGGACAAGGCCCCAGGGGTGGATAGAGCACACAGGTGCCTGAGGCAGGGGCCAAGGGCGTGTAATATAAGATGATTACGGAATGTGATCATGACCAGGAAGCACAGTAGCATAGTGGTTAGCACAGTTGCTTCACAGCTCCAGGGTCCCAGGTTCGATTCCCGGCTGGGTCACTGTCTGTGTGGAGTCTGCACGTCCTCCCCGTGTGTGCGTGGGTTTCCTCCGGGTGCTCCGGTTTCCTCCCACAGTCCAAAGATGTGCGGGTTAGGTGGATTGGCCATGATAAATTGTCCTTTGTGTCCAAAAAATGTTAAGTGGGGGTTACGGAGATAGGGTAGATACGTGGGCCTCAGAAGGGGTCTCTTTGTAAGAGCTGGTACAGACTCAATGGGCCGAATGGCCTCATTCTGCACTGTAAATTCTCTGAATCTATGACCCCGTCGAGAGGGCGGACACAGGAGGTAGTGATGTCTATGGAGGTGGAAAAGGGATTTGACTGGGTGGAATTGTGGTACCTGTTCGAGGTCCTGGGAAGTCCTGGTGACATGGGTGCATCCGTACTTGGCCCCGGGGGCGAGTGGATTTATATTTGGAGACATATACTGGTGGCTGGGGGAGTGCAAGTGGTGAAGATCAAGTAGAAATAAGAGGCGTTGAGGGGGGGAGGGGGAGATAGATTGGGGAGTGCGGAGTGAGGCGATGCGCAGGGTGAATTCGACCTCCTCGTGTGCGAGGATGAGTTTGATACAATTTAAGATGCTACGCAGGGTATACTTGACTCCAGCGAAGATACGTGGGTTTCTCCAGGGAGTGGCAGATGAATGCGAGAAGTGTGGGCGAGGATGAAGGGAGGCAGTGGCGGAGTGGTGTTGTCACTGGACTAGTAAACCAGAAACTCTGAGTAATGCTCTGGGGACCCAGGTTCAAATCCCGCCACTGCAGATGGTGAAATTTGAATTCAGTAAAAATCTGGAATTAAAAGTCTAATGATGACCATGAAGCCATTGTCGATTGTTGTAAAAACCCATCTGGTTCACCAATGTCCGTTAGGGAAGGAAATCTGCCGTCCTTACCCGGTCTAGCCTACATGTACCAGCCTCCCGTACCAGCCTCCCCGAACAGGCGCCGGAATGTGGCGACTAGGGGCTTTTCACAGTCACTTCATTTGAAGCCGACTTGTGACAATAAGCGATTTTCATTTTTCATTTCATGTGACTCCAGACCCACAGCACTGTGGTTGGCTCTTAACTGCCCCCCTCAAGGGCAAATAGGGATGGGCAATAAATGCTGGCACAGCCTGCGATGCACACGTCCCACGAACGAATAAAAAGAAAAGCACACATGTTTTGCGGCTGTGAGAAGGCGGAGAGATGCCGGGGGGAAGTGTTCGGGACGCCAGCAAAGATTGTGGGAGCGCAGGTCGGGCTGGACCCCATGGTGGTGATTTTGGGGGGGTATCGGAAACGCCGGAGCTGATATAGGGTGCAGAAGGCCGATGTCGTTGCCTTCACCTCCCCGGTTGCCCAGCGAGGATGTTACTGGAATGGCGGTAGACAATGCAGCGGGGGGGGGGGGGGGGGGGGGGGGGAGGCTGGGACAACCTGTCAGACTTCATCCGGTTGGTGAAGATTAAGTTTGAATTGAGGGGTTCAGAGGAGGGCTTTGGGGCACGATGGGGATTGTTCACGACCATATTTGAGGAATGGTTTGTCGTGGGGAGGAAAAGTGGGGGGGGGGGGTGGGGAGGAAAAGTGGGGGGGGGGAGGAAAAGTGGGGGGGGGAGGAAAAGTGGGGGGAGGAAGAAAAGTGGAGGGGGGAGAGGAAAAGTGGAGGGGGGAGAGGAAAAGTGGAGGGGGGAGAGGAAAAGTGGAGGGGGGAGAGGAAAAGTGGGGGGGGGAGAGGAAAAGTGGGGGGGGAGAGGAAAAGTGGAGGGGAGAGGAAAAGTGGAGGGGGTAAGGAAAAGTGGAGGGGGAGAGGAAAAGTGGAGGGGGGGAAGGAAAAGTGGGGGGGGGAGAGGAAAAGTGGGGGGGAGGAAAAGTGGGAGGGAGGAAAAGTGGGGGGGGGGAGGAAAAGTGGAGGGGAGAGGAAAAGTGGAGGGGAAGAGGAAAAGTGGGGGGGGAGGAAAAGTGGGGGGGGGGGAAGGAAAAGTGGAGGGGGGTAAGGAAAAGTGGGGGGGGAGTGGGAAATCTGTAATATTGAGAGTTGGGGAGAAGGTTCCCCACATTATTGATGTTTTTGTATTTCTGAATAAGTTTGGAACACATTGAGAAAGGATTGAAGGGTAGCTTTGACCTTGCTGATGGTGGTGTAGAAGTCATGTTCCGGGTCCATGGGAGGCGGGGGAACATCGAAGGATCTTCTCCAGACCTTGACCTGCTGCTCTCCGTGCTTGGCCGCTGTCTCCGCCTTGTTCAGGCCGGTCAGGCCGCCGTAATGTCTCTCATTCAGGCGCCAGGAACGCACCACCGGCACCCACATCTGGTCCACCCCTTCCAGCACCGCCCACAGGGTGCGGATGGCCCGCTTCAGCACCGAGGTGAAGCAGATATCAAACTGGTAACCAGCCTCAGCCAGAGCCTGGGCTCCTCTGGCTGCCTCCTGCAACCCTGTGTCAGACAGGTCAGCATCGAACCAGCCACAGAAACGGTTCTCCTGGTTCCAGGTACTCTCACCGTGCCGGATCAACACCAACCTGTGAGCAGCCATCACCCAGACAGTCCCTGGCTCCCTGCTCCTAATCCTCTCCTCCCTGCTCTCACCTCCCTCTGTATCTCTGTCACCTCCCTCTGTATCTCTCTCTGTCACCTCCCTCTGTATCTCTATCTCTGTATCTCCCTCTGTATCTCTCTCTCTGTATCTCTCTCTGTCTGTATCTCTATCTCCCTTTCTGTCTATTTGTCTGTCCTGCTTTCTCCAATTGCTCTCTCTCTATCCCTCTCTCTGTCTCTGTCCCTCTATCTCTGTATCTCTCTCTCCAATGGTCTGCAGCACCTCCCAGCAAACTGAAAGCAGACAAAATGCACGTAACGAGGACACATCGACCTTCAGGAAGGACTGTACCCAATTTACTCGTGAAAAGCTCGACCCAAATGTATAATCCACCACTCACTTTCAGTTAAACCGCACAGAAGAAAAAATGGCTCTCAACTATTGAATCGTTTTGTTTTCTAGATGTGTGTACTTTCTGCTGAAGCTGCAGACTGCTCACAGGGGACCCAGTTTGCCAGTACAGAGAGCAAGGGATGGACTATCCCTGCAGGGTAGGGAGTCTCCTCTCACGTTTGTTGCCCCTCCCTAATTGCCCAGGAGAAGCCATGATGTGGAGATGCCGGCGTTGGACTGGGGTGGGCACAGTAAGGAGTCTTACAACACCAGGTTAAAGTCCAACAGGATTGTTTCAAACACGAGCTTTTGGAGCACTGCTTCTTCCTCAGGTGAATGGAGAGGTATGTTCCAGAAACATATATATGGACAAAGTCAGAGATGCCAGACAATGCTTGGAATGCGAGCATTTGCAGGTAATTGTCTCAAGGCAGGACATTTGGTAGGATAAGGTGATGGTGAGCCACCGCCTTTAACTGCTGTGGTGTAGGTACACCCATGGTGCTGATAGAGAGGGAGATCCAGGAGTGCAACCCAGTGACAGTGAAGGAACGGCGATATATTTCCAAATCAAGATGATGAGTGACTTGGAGGGGAACCTCCAGGTGGTGGGGTCCATGTGTCTGCTGCTCTCATTCTGCTAGATGTCAGGGGTTGAGAATTTTGAAGGTGTTGTTCAAGGAGCCTTGGTGAGTTACTGTAGTGCATCATGTAGATGGTACACACGGCTGCCACTGTGCCTCGATGGTGGAGGGAATGGATGTTTAACATGAATGGGGTACCAATCAAGCGGGTTTCTTTGTCCTGGATGGTGTTGCGCCTTTTGAGTGTTGTTGGAGCTGCGCTCATCCAGGCAAATGGAGAGTATTCCATCACACTCCTGACTTGTGCCTCGTAGATGGTGGACAGGCTTTGGGGGGGTCAGGAGGTAAGTTGTTCACCACAGGATTCTTAGCCTCTGACATACTCTGGTAGCCACAGTATTAATGTGGCTAGTCCAGTTCAGTTTCTGATCAATGGTAACCCGCAGGATGTTGATGGTGGTGGATTCAGCGATAGTAATGCCATTGCTTGTCAAAGGCAATGGTACAATTCTCCCTTTTGGAGATGTTTGTTGGCACGAATGTTACTTGCTGCCTTTCAGCCTGAGCTTGCATGCTGTCTCGTTTATTATAAGCATCATCCTTTCCACTGAGCAATGGTTATGAAATATTTGGCATGTGTTAAATGTATTTAATATTACTCATGTGACTGTAGTTAGTGAACAAGCCCAATTTCAGTCTTGCGACCCACTGAGTTGCCAGGGGAGGTTGTGGAAGCAGATACATTGACGGCGTTCAAAAGGCATCTTGACAAACACATGGATAGGATGGGTATAGAGGGATACGGCACAAGGAAGTGCTCAGGGTTTTGGCAAAGGTTGGTATCACGACCGGTACAGGCTTGGAGGGCCGAAGGGCCTGTTCCTGTGCTATATTATTCTTTGTTCTTTGTTCTTTAACCTGTTTGGACACTAATGGCAATTTATCATGGTCAATCCACCTAACCTGCACATCTTTGGACTGTGGGACGAAACCGGAGCACCCAGAGGAAACCCACGCAGACACGGGGAGAACGTGCAGACTCCGCACATACAGTGCCCCAAGCCGGGAATTGAACCTGGGACACTGGAGCTGTGAAGCAACTGTGCTAACCACTGTGCTACCGTGCCCCCCTTTCGGATACACAGAGGGAGTATTCAGAATGTCCAATTCACCTATCAAGCACACCTTGCGGGACTGCAGGAGGAAACCGGAGCTCCCGGAGGAAACCCATGTAGTCAGTGACCCAAGCCGGGAATAAAACCTGGGACCCTGGTGCTGTGAAGCAACAATGCTAACCAGTATACAACATATAAACTCAATAAACCTTCAGAGAATTATATTAATATTTGTTATCAAGTTCCTGTTTTGTTTCTGAGGTGCAAAATGAGTTTAATTAATTGTTAATTAAATATATCATCCAGATATTGTTATTAATGTAAAACTTTCATATTTGATTGATTTTACACACTTTTCAATCTAAAACAGGGATATCATTTAATATGCCACATATGTATATTCATTCAAATATGAATGGATGTGTATAAATCCACAATTATTTCATTTCTATACATTAAGGTATAAAGTATATTATGGGTGCGTCATTAGTACAGATGTTTTTTTTATGTATAGAGGGGTTGCCTGCACTTTCTGAATCAAATAAGGATGAGGTCATTGCAATATTTCACGTATGAATTTAATGCTTTGCGTAAATAAATAAACGGCACCTTTTTGAGAGTTAAATCCCAGGCGCTTTTTCTGCATTGCAGACAGAGCCCCGGGTTAGACACGCCTTTGGGATTTGCTGAGTATCTCAGAGCTAGCGGCTGACTGTGCTGGCCGAGTTCTCAATCAGCAAATTGTCTCTGCCGACCTTGGCCAAACAAACCATTCTGATTCCAATGTCTTTTAACAAAACAAATTTGCAAAATACAAATATTGCATCGCCTGGGGATAATCGCCCCCCCGATAAAATGTGACGATTTCAACGCGTTTGCAACATTATTAATGTATAATTTCCACTCGGCCCGGGTCTGAATGATCTCAATCTGACACTGAGACTAATGGTGCCTGAAGCAACTCTGCCACCGTAATTACACATATACAATACGCGGGCGATACTCGACATCAGCACCAGTTTGCTCCATTCATTACCCTGCAGTGTTTCCAGATGTATCTCTTACATAGAAATTGATCCAGTTTAGTTTTCGGAAGCTACAACCATAAAACTGTTCTGGTGCAGAAAGCGGCCATTTGGCCCATCGGGCAAAAATATGGAGAAAATAGCCAGCCGCTCATTTTAATCCCATTTTCCTGTCCAGTCGCCTTGCTGATGCAGATCGAGGCACCTTTTAAATGGGTTTAGTGTTTCAACCTCAACCACCAACTGAGGCAGTGAATTCACCCTCCGGGTGAAAATACTTTCCCTCATGTCCCCTTGAGTCTTGCTGCCTTGGTGTCAAGGGGCAGTCACTCTCACCTCTCCTCTGGCATTCAGCTCTTTCACCCATGCTTGAACCAAGGCTGTAATGAGGTCAGGAGCTGAGTGACCCTGGCGGAACCCAAACTCAGTGTCATAGAATCATAGAATTTACAGTGCAGAAGGAGGCCATTTGGCCCATCGAGTCTGCACCGGCCCTTGGGAAGAGCATCCTACTTAAGCCCACTCCACCCTATCCCCGTAACTCACTCAGTGAGCAGGTTATTGAGAAGTAAGTGCCACTTCATAGCACTGGTGATGACCCCTTCTATCACTTTACTGATGATGGAGTGTAGACTGATAAGAGTGGTAATAGACTGGGTTGGATTTGTCCTGCTTTTGGTGTACAGGACACACCTGGGCAACTTTCCACATTGCCGGGTAGGTGCAATGTTGTAACTGCACTGGAACAGCTTGGCTAGAGGTGCGGCAAGTTCTGGAGCGCACGTCTTCAGGACTATTGCTGGAATATTGTCAGGGTCAGTAGCCTTTGCAGTATCCAGTGCCTTCAGCCAATTCTTGATATCACGTGGAATGAATTGAATTGACTGAAGACTGACAACTGTGATGCTGGAACCTCAGGAGGAGGCCGAGAAGGATCATCCATTGTTGTTTGTGGGAGCTTGCTGTGCACAAATTGGTATCCATGTTTCCGGCAACACTTCAAATGGTATTTCATTGGCTCATCATCATTGGGATGAGAAGAAAAAAATATCCATCAGTCTGACTACTTCATTAAATTATTTATTCTCTGTTTTTCAAAATGGACAATTGCCGAGGTGTAAAATGGCTCCAGCGGATCACATGCTCGCTTCTGGAAGTTTCAGGGGCTGGTTTAGCACACTGGGCTAAATTGCTGCCTTTTAAAGCAGACCAAGGCAGGCCAGCAGCACGGTTCAATTCCCGTACCAGCCTCCCCGAACAGGCGCTGGAATGTGGTGACTAGGGGCTTTTCACAGTAACTTCATTTGAAGCCTCCTCGTAAGTGATTTTCATTTTTCATTTTCATTTCAGAGAAATTTGAAAGTGAACAAAAGTTAACACCTCACACCCACTGGAATGTAACACTCCTTGCATTGTATAAACATTCCTGCTAAGTCAATAGAATGGTTTAGCAGACAAGATAGGACAGCACGGTAGCTCAAGTGGATAGCACTGTGGCTTCACAGCGCCAGGGTCCCAGGTTTGATTCCCCGCTGGGTCACTGTCGGTGCGGAGTCTGCATATTTCCCCCGTGTCTGCGTGGGTTTCCTCCGGGTGCTCCGGTTTCCTCCCACAGTCCAAAGACGTGCAGGTTAGGTGGATTGGCCATGATAAATTGCCCTTAGCGACCAAAAAAGGTTAGGAGGGGTTATTGGGTTATGGGGATAGGGTGGAAGTGGGGCTTAAGTGGGTTGGTGCAGACTCGATGGGCCGAATGGCCTCCTTCTGCACTGTATGTTCTATGTTCTAAGACAGGGGTGGGCAAACTTTTCCGTGCAAGGGCCACATTCAGAAATTCACAATTCACAAAAGGGCCGCATAGTATATTAAGTAAAATAATTACTTCACCCGGTTATGATTCTGGGCGCCTCATATAGAACATAGA
The DNA here is from genome assembly GCF_902713615.1 of Scyliorhinus canicula. Taxonomy (NCBI): domain Eukaryota; kingdom Metazoa; phylum Chordata; class Chondrichthyes; order Carcharhiniformes; family Scyliorhinidae; genus Scyliorhinus; species Scyliorhinus canicula. The sequence goes on from NC_052161.1 coordinate 5,936,590, forward strand.
ACAGAACAGGCCCTTCGGCCCTCGACGTTGTGCCGAGCAATGATCATCCTACTCAAGTCAACGTATCCACCCTATACCAGTAAGTAACCCAACAATTGGCACCCAATTAACCTTAAAAAAAAAAAATTTTTTTTTAATTTTTTTAAAATTAAAAAGAAATTTTTTTTTTTTTTTTTAATGACTTGGAGGGCCGCAGAAATACCTTTGGCGGGCCGCATGCGGCCCGCGGGCCGTAGTTTGCCCACCCCTGTTCTAAGATGTCCACAGCAGGCAGCTATGGTCAAAGGCAGCTGTTTGTGACTCCTAGTATCAATATGGTGTTAATAGCCTGGCCGTTACCTGCTCCAAAATACAATGAGTTTCAACCAAGCGCCTCATTAGCCAACCAGAATATTGCATATTGAAGACAGGAGCTGTCTGAATTCCTTTGATTTAATCAGCCGTGGATCTATAGTCAGTTTTCTATTTGACCTGAAGAGAACACGAACTCCAGGCAAACCGCCTGTCACTGTACAATCGCCTGGCCCTCATCTACACTGTGAACCACTGAAACATTTAAACCTCTGTATTCAAGATTAATTCAACTCCACGCTCCCCTCGTGGAAGTCTCACTTCTGAAAAGATGGGTAACCCGGAGACAGTCAACCAACGAACCCTCTGAAGAAACGCTCCTTTAGACATTTAAGTCTGGACTCGAGTAAAACCATTACTTGTATTGTTATCGTGGCCTGGCCCATACTATTTATGTTTTCTCTTCTCCCGCTTTTCTTGTGAGTGTAAAAGGGGCAAACATTGCAAAACCCCTTTCCTGCATTGTGAATGTGTTGTTACGACCCCCTGGGCTAGTATGCCCTGACCCAGAATCACAACACAATTGAAATTAATAAATATTTCTCAGACAAACACCCCTAGTCTTTGGCCCTTGGCTGTCCAATAATTACAATCACCGGGTTTGTAAATGTAAACACAATTAAGTTTATTAATAACAAAATCTATAATTAAAAATGCAGCAAATACACCAGGTTGACTATTATCCAATTCCTAACCCCCCCTCCCCCAGCCACCTCATTTAAACTCGTCCCCACACACAGATACAAGACACACAGACAAACACAGAGGGGAAAAGAAGGGCGTGAAATTAATAAGTAAAAGAATAAGAGTTGTTGTTTCAGATGGTTATTTCTAGCACAGCTTTCTTCAAACCAGGTGCTCAGACGGAGGTTTTCTGTTTCCAGTCTGCAATGGTTTTCACTGTGGATTCAGTCAAGTCTCTGCAGTTTCAGAAATACAGCAGCTCAACAGCTTTTCTGGAGGAAAACGAGGGAGAAAGAGAGAGCAGATCCCTTCCTCTGAGTGTCCAGGGCTCCTACTCCCTCCCCTGGCTCTCTGAAAATTATCCCACTCAGGTAGGACCCAATCACTACCTGTTACTGGGCAGAATAAGGTCTTTTGGCCAAATCATTAGTCACCAGCCAACCAATCGAACCAAGCCCCACCCATCCCTTGGGTGCCAGAAAGTCTGAGTTCTGCTGTCTGAAGGCTAATACAGTGTCTGTTTTGTAACGTTTGAGTTCCTCATTTGCCCTGTTTGAGTTACGGATACAAGCCCATTAAACACCCATGGATCAAAATAGCAAAAATAAAGAAAGGGCATCAACAGGAAGGGTCCACGCAGTGTGAAATAAACCAGCCCTTTTATTCCCTCTGATCTCCAGTTTGCTGTGTGAGTTATTCATAGAGAATTGAAACACTCCAAAGTTAAGGGCTGGGAAAAATACTTACAAAAGGGAGAGAAATCAAAAGTCAAAAACACCTTTGCGTTTGGAGATGGGTAGTGAGAGGAGAAATCAGGGCTGTTGCAATTAATTCCCCTCCTATCTGTAAGAGGCTCTAAAGCACTTTGGGCCATTCTGATATCAGGGAAGGTGCTATATGAATGCAACCCTTTTCAGAAATGGGGGTACTGTGTAACTGCTGCAGTCATGTTTTAGTAATTCTGGTTTGAAAGGCAGCCAGAACATTTGGTGACAGATGAAATTGAAGCATGGTAAAAGTTTGGCGAATGGCCTTTTGTTTATATAAAGATGGTTCCCTGGGGAGTAAATAATTAGAGACATTGGGCGGGATTCTGTAACAATGTCCCCACGCCAACATGAAAACCAACGCCAACGACTCCGGCGTCAACAGCCCCCGAAAGTGAGGAACTCTCACCGTTCTAGGGGGCTAGGTTGCCGCCGGAGTGGTCGCCGCAGCTCCAGCCGGCGCAGAATGGCCCGCGCGATTCTGCGCATGCGCGGAACGGTCAGCATATTTCTGCGCATGCGCGGGGTTCCCTTCCCGGGCAATATGGCGGAGCCCGACAGGGGCCCGGCGCAGAGTAATGTAAGCCCCTACGGAATCAGCCTGCCTGCCAATCGGTAGGCCCCGATCGCGGGCCAGACCACCGTGGGGGTCCCTCCTGGGGTCGGATCACCCCCCCCCCCCCCCCCCCCCCCCCGCCAGGACGGCCCCCGCACACTTACCTTCCAGGTCCCTCCGTGTGGGAGGGGAGTAATCCACGCTGGCGGGACTCGCCCAACTCGCCGGCCACTCGGCCCATCAGGGCCCAGAGAATCGGCGGGGGGGGGGGGGGGGGGGGGGGGGCACTGTCAACGGCCCCCGACTGGCATGGCGGCGATCCCGCCAGCGCCTGAAAAACAGCGCCGGAGAATGGTGAAGCCAGTGTCGGGTCGGAGAATATCGGCCATTGTGTTTAGTATTAGCAAGATAATAGGTAATGGGACAAGCCAGGCGCTGAAGGAGTTTCTGGAGCCTCACGGTAGCATGGTGGTTAGCATCAATGATTCACAGTCCAGGGTCCAGGTTCGATTATCGGCTGGGTCACTGTCTGTGTGGAGTCTGCACGTCCTCCCTGTGTGTGCGTGGGTTTCCTCCGGGTGCTCCGGTTTCCTCCCACAGTCCAAAGATGTGCGGGTTAGGTGGATTGGCCATGCTAAATTGCCCGTAGTGTAAGGTTAATGGGGGGATTGTTGGTTACGGGTTACGTGGGTTTAAGTTAGGGTGATCATTGTTCGGCACAACATCGAGGGCCGAAGGGCCTGTTCTGTGCTGTACTGTTCTATGTTCTATGGAGTTTGAGTTTCGTTTTAGATTGAGATGTGAGCAGACAAGAAGCTGCGCTCAGTGCAGTGAGGTTAGATGCGTCTGGGAACAGACCAGCAGTTTCTGGAGAAACAGTTCAGGAAAGGAGTTGGCTGTGGACAGTTGAGCAGCTGATCTCAGGACAGTGAATTACAGATTTGCCTGTGAACAGAACAGGAGCAATTTCAAAGGCTGGTACTTGGCAAGAACCTGCAAGCTGAGTCCTGAAGAATATCGCTTACTCAAAGTAGTTTATCTCAATTGGGCAAGTGTTCCTGAGTCTGCTCACTGTATTTAAAAGTGGATTGTGACCTGAGATGGGTTTTTGTTTGAGTGGAGATAAAGATAGCAGTTAGGATTGTTTAATTGTATTGTTAAGCATTGTTTAACTGGTAATTGAAAGTTATTGTCTCTTCCATTGGGATTACCATTGATGATTCTCCACTATTAACATCCTGGGGGTTACCATTGACCAGCATCTGAATGGACTAGCCATATTAATACTGTGGCTACAAGCGCAGGCCAGAGGCTGGGAATTTTGCGATAAGTAACTCACCTCCTGACTCTCCTCCACCATCTACAAGGCACAAGTCAGGAGTGTGATGGAATACTCTCCACTTGCCTGGATGAGTACAGCTCCAACAACACTCAAGAAACTCAACACCATCGAGGTCAAAGCAGCCCACTTGACTGGCACCAGATCCACAAACATTCACCCCCTCCACTGCTGTCGCACAGTAGCAGTCGTGTGTACCATCTACAAGATGCACTGCAGCAACTCACCAAGACTCCTTCAGCAGCACCTTCCAAACCCACGACCACTACCACCTAGAAGAGCAAGGGTCGCAGATACCTGGAAACCCCACCACCTGGAGGTTCCCCTCCAAGTCACTCACCATCCTGACAAGGAAATATATCGCCGTTCCTTCACCGTCGCACGGTCAATATCTAGGAGCTCACTCCCCAGTGAAACGGTATTACTGCAGGACATTGCTGCTTGGGTTTGAAGGTTTCAAATAGACAGTGGGTGACAGATCGGCTCATTTAGTTTTAATATGGATGTTACATTAAAGTAATATGACATTTTCCGAAAACGTTTCACAAACAGAACCCTACAACATCATTCACGTGACTTTTTTTCTAAAAATTCACAGAATATGATCAAAAATTAGATTATGACTTGATATTTTCATTTTAACTTGTTTGTTAGAAAAATAGTGAAAAGCCTTTACTCTGCATCTAACCCCGTGCTGTACCTGTCCTGGGAGTGTTTGATGGGGACAGTGTAGAGGGAGCTTTACTCTGTATCTAACCCCGTGCTGTACCTGTCCTGGGAGTGTTTGATGGGGTCAGTGTAGAGGGAGCTTTACTCTGTATCTAACCCCGTGCTGTACCTGTCCTGGGAGTGTTTGATGGGGACAGTGTAGAGGGAGCTTTACTCTGTATCTAACCCCATGCTGTACCTGTCCTGGGAGTGTTTGATGGGGTCAGTGTAGAGGGAGCTTTACTCTGTATCTAACCCCGTGCTGTACCTGTCCTGGGAGTGTTTGATGGGACAGTGTAGAGGAAGCTTTACTCTGTATCTAACCCTGTGCTGTACCTGTCCTGGGAGTGTTTGATGGGGACAATGTAGAGGGAGCTTTACTCTGTATCTAACCCCATGCTGTACCTGTCCTGGGAGTGTTTGATGTGACATTGGGCACAGTGGTAAGATTCCCCCGGCTCACCTGGTGTACAAACATGACCTAAGCATTTTATTCTTGATTATGAATTTGCTTGGCCTCCAAGCAAAGAGTCAGTAATTCTGTGAGGGGCTGTCATCAAGGAAGGCTGCTGTTGATTTGACCAGTAAAGTGTATGGTGAACGAGCAGGTCTTTAACACAGTAAAGTTATTAAATGGTTGTTCAAAAGTCGAGGTCTTGACCATCCTTTCAATGTCCACTTGCTGTTTGGAATAGTTCCTTCCGCCTGCGATATCTCGCCACCGACCGCCCTTTCCTGTGCATTGAGCGAAGTTCCTCCCTATAATCCTTGTGGTGCATCTGGATGTACCCCCGAGGTTCACAGAATGTCTACACGGCAAAGAAATGGGTTAAAGGACGACCGAATTAAAGGAAAACACACATTATTGCTCCAGAGCTCATCCCTTCTCTTGGTGCATATCTTTCTTTCTCTGCATCACGTCAGTCTGTCTATTTATCTCAATAGTTCCTTCCTTTCAATGATAATCTCCTTTATCTGCCTTTCTCTTCCTCTCTTTCGATCTCTCTGTGCTGATGCCTCTGCCAAGGTCCTTTGTGTCTCTTTTCTATCTCCCACTCACATTCCATGTATCAGTCTATCGCTCTATCTCTTTCGCTGTCTCTCTATCTTGGTGCCTCCCTCTCTGCTCCTTCACTCTCTATCTCTCTCACACTCTCCTGATCTCTTTCAACAGCAGATTTACTCTATGCAACCTTGGCGGAGGTTTGGTGTCAGCTCCAGATAAACTGGGTAATTATGGTTACTGTTCGTCTTCCGATATTACCACAGACCATCAGGAATAACTCCAAGGAAATTCTCTGTATCTCTCTTTCTTATTATCTGTCTCACTCTCTCTCTCTGTCTCCCTCTGTTCTTTGCTTCTCCTCTTCATTTATCTCATTGTCTCTTCCTCTGTCTCTCTGTTTTACCCTTTGTATCTCTTTTTCCATCTCCATCTCTCTCTTTCCCTTTCTGTCTCTCTCATACACACACTGGACATGATTTTAACTCACACAGCACCATTCACAGTGCGTTGGACAGGCGACACAGTGGTTAGCACTGCTGCCTCACAGCACCAGGGAACCGGGCTCGATTCTGGTCTTGGGTGACCGCACGTTCTCCCCGTGTGTGCATGGGTTTCCTCCGGGTGCTCCAGTTTCCTCCCACAGTCCAAAGATGTGCAGGTTACGTGGGGTTACAGGGATTGGGCAGGGTAGTGGGCCTAGATAGAATGCTCTTTGGAGGGTCAGTGCAGACTCAATGGGCCGAATGGCCTAATTCTGCACTGTGGGGATTCTATGATTTGGTCCTCTATTTCAGTCATTCTTTCTATCTCTCTTGCACACTCTCTATCTGTTGAAACTGACCATCATCCTGAATTTGCCCCATTGACCCCTGTTCACTGTTAGCTATCCTAGCTGTGTTACCTCAAACTCCTGGAAGAATTCCTTGTATCCATCTTTCAGTATGTAAAGTTCTGGAAAACAGAGGCTGGGATACACATTTACATTCCGGTCCATTCTCCTGAGATTCCGACAACTGGAGGGGGAAAGAGAATAATATTTTGTGTGGGGAATCAGGTCAGCTGATTGCATCAGGACCCCGGGTTCAAACCTGGTGTGAGTCTACTGACATTCAGCGGGATTCTCCAACCCCCCCCCCCCCAACCGGGTCGGAGAATCCCCGGGAATCCCGCTCCGCCTCCCCGACGCCGGCTGCCGTATTCTCCGGCGCTGTTTTTCGGGCGGGGTTCATGCCACGCCGGTCGGGTGCCGTTGGCAGCGCCCCCCCCCCCCCCACCACCCGGCAATTCCCCAGGGCCCGATGGGCCGAGAGGCCGTCTGTTTCTGGCCAGTCCCACCGGCGTGGATTAGATATAGTCCCACACGGCGGGACCTGGGGGGTCGGTCGGCAGGGGCGGTCCCCGGAGCGGGGAGGGGGAATCTGACCCCCGGGGGGCCCCCATGGTGGCCTGGCCCACGATCGGGGCCCACCGATCTGCGGGCGGGCCTGTGCCATGAGGGCACTCCTTCCTTCCGCGCCGGCCCCTTTAGGGCTCCACCATGGCCGGCGCGGAGAGGAGAACCCCATCGCGCATGCACTTTCGGGGGCTGTTTACGCCGGAGTCGTTCACACCGGTTTTCCCGCCGGCGTGGGGAATTAGGCCCCAGAAAGGAGAATCCCGCCCATTAACTTTATTATTTTTCAGTCATTTATGATTTTTAAAATCCAATCATACAACAATGTGCCGTGTGTTTGAGCTGCTCACGTTAATGTCACATAATTAGCTGCTTTCGAGTGGGATATGGGTGCAAGGTGACCAACTCTCGGGGAAAAAGGTTTGGGATATTTCAGGGTGGGGAATGGGATAGTTGGTCACACTGATCGCCTGCGATTTCCCGCTGGAATCGATTTGATCTCGGGCGTAAAGCAGAGAAAACATGCAGGGCACATAGAAATCAAGGCCTTCTCATGTGCTTGCCTCAGGAATATCACTGGCAGAGACACCGGGGATGGGCGATCTCTTGACACCTCCATAATGTGTGTCGCTACAGAGGAGCCAGAAGCAGCGAGGCAACAGAATAAGAAAGAAAAGAGATTGCATTTATGTAGCACCTTTCACAACCCTCTGGATGTTCCAAAGAGCCTCCCAGGCAATGAAGTACTTGGGAAGTGCAGAGAGCGGCACGGTAGCACAATGGTTCGCACTGTTGCTTCACAGCGCCAGGATCCCGGGTTCGATTCCCGGCTTGGGTCACTGTCTGTGTGGAGTCTGCACGTTCTCCCCCGTGTCTGCGTGGGTTTCCTCCGGGTGCTCCGGTTTCCTCCCACAGTCCAAAGGTGTGCAGGTTAGGTGAATTGGACATTCTGAATTCTCCCTCAGTGTACCCGAACAGGCGCCGGAATGTGGTGACTAGGGGCTTTTCACCGTAACTTCATTGCAGTGTTAATGGGACTACTTGTGACAATAAAGCTTATTATTATTATAAAGATTATTACATAAAGATTATAATAATCTTTATATAATTTGAAAGCCAATGAGGGCAGGCGAGGACGTAGAAGTAGCAGAATGACAACTTACAATTTGGGACCACGCTCCGAGGAGAACTCGCAGTGAAGGATGATGACCCGACAATGCATTCTGGGGCCTGACGCTGCCTGACGTGGAAAGAATGTGTCGATAAGCTGCTCCTCAGTGTACAGGTTCACAGCTCCCTGAAAAACACACACGGAAAAGTCTTCAGAAGGGACAGAGAGGAATATTTTACATTTCCCTCAGCGTGATGAAGAAATTAAAGAAAGATATTGCATTCCTGTAGCACCTTTCACCACTGCAGGATGTCCCAGTGGTACAGTTTTGAAATGTTACAGAAAATGTGACAGGCAATTTGTGCACAGCAAGCTCCCACAGACAGCAATGTGTAGCGTTGTGGCGTTGTCACTGGCCTAGTTACAATCCCCAGAGTAATGTTCTGGGGACCCTGGCGAAATTTGAATTACAAATCATGGAATTAAAAGTCCAATGATAATCATGAAACTATTGTCAATTGTGGAGTAAATAAAACCATCTGGTTCACTCATGTTCTTTAGGGAAGGAAATCTGCCGTCCTTACCCAGTCTGGGCTCCATGCCACCCCCCGAACCTTAGCCCTGTGATTGACCCTTAAATGCTTCTGTCAGCTCAGGGGCAATCAGGGATGGGCAATAAACGCTGGCCCAGCCATGTCCTGTGAATTAATTTTTTAAAATGTGATCGTGATCAGAAGATCTGTTTTAGCGATTTTTATTGCGGGATTAATATTTGCTAGGATTCCAGGGCGAACTGCCCCAATCGTTTTTGAAAAGGGCCTTTGGATCGTTTTGTAGCCAGCGACATGGGGAGAGAGAGCTTCAGTTTAATATTTCATCCAAGACACCGTACCTCTGACACTGCCGCATTCTCTCAGTACTCCTTGGCAGTGTCCATCTAGAGCAGGGGTGGGCAAACTTTTCCGTGCAAGGGCCACATTCAGAAATTCACAATTTTAAAGGGCCGCATAGTATATTAAGTAAAATAATTAATATTTAAAATAGCCAAAATAAAAGGTTTTTAAAGAAAAGAAAAGCAATTAATTTTTATTAATTAATATTTTAAAGTAGAAACTTCACATGAAACACATGTTGTGCCGAGCAATGATCACCCTACTCAAGTCAACGCATGTACCCTATACCAGTAACCCAACAGCACCGCCCCCCCCCCCCCCCCCCCCCCCCATTAACCTTAAAATTTAAAAAAAATTAATTTTTTTTTTAATGACTTGATCTTGGTGGGCCGCATAAAGACCTTTGGCAGGCCGCATGCGGCCCGCGGGCTGTAGTTTGCCCAGCCCTGATCTAGATTTTTATGCTCAGGTCCCTGAACTGGATTCGAACCCCAGTTTTCTGCCTCAGAAGCCACCATTCTGCCCACTGACCCGCACCTCAATCTCACCCAGGAAAATGAAACAATTCCATTGGGTGTGACCCACCTTTCAATCTAATTGACTAAATGACCGGCACTCAAGCGTGTGGCTGGACAGCGAGGAACTGGGAGGCTGTTCAACCAGGTTAGGCATCATGCAGAGAAAAACCCAATCCAGTCCTCTTGGCTATCTGGATCAGGAATGAGATCAGGAGTGGGAACAGGAATGGGACAGGAACCGGAATAGAAATTCACTCCCAAGGAGGAAGAAACATGCTAAAGGGAGGACAAGGCAACCATGGCTGACAAGGAAAATCAGGGACAACATGAAAGCAAAATAAAAAGCATACAAGGTTGCGAGGATTAGCGGGAAGCCAGAAGATTGGGAAGCCTGTAATGTGAGCAGAGGACAAATAAAAAAGCATTAAGGCAGAGAGAAGATGAAATATGAGTGTAAGCTAGCTAGTAATATAAGAGAAGATAGGAAAAATATTTTTTTTAAAAATAATAAATAAAAGAAGATAGGAAGAGTTTTTTTTCAATGAATAAAAGCTAAGAGAGAGACAAGAATAAACATTGGACCACTGGAAAATGAGACTGGGGAAGTAATAATAGGAAACAAATAAATGGCAAGGGAACTGAATAGTTACGTTGCATCAGTCTTCACGGTGGAAGACTCCAGTGGGATACCAGAACTTGAAGAGAGTCAGGGAGCAGAGGTGAGTTATCGTGGCCATCACCAAGGAGAAGGTGCTGAGGAAACTGAAAGATCTGAAGGTGGATAATTCACCCAGACCGGATGGACTACAGCCCAGGGTTCGGAAGGAGACAGCTGAGGAGATTGTGGAGACATTGGCAGTGATCTTTCAGAATCACTGGAGGCAGGGAGGGTCCCAGAGGACTGGAAAGCGGCTAATGTAACACCCCTGTTTAAGAAGGGAGAGAGAAGACGGGAAATTATAGGCCGGTTAGCTTGACTACAGTTGTTGCTAAGATTTTACAGTCCATTATTAAAGATGAGATCGCGGAGTACTTAGAAGTGCATGATATAATAGGACTGAGTCAGCACGGCTTCATCGAGGGGAGGTCACATCTGACAAATCTGTCAGAATTCTTTGAGAGGGAATGAGGAAATTAGACACGAGAGCCAGTGGACGTGATTAATTTGGATTTCCAGAAGGCCTTTGACAATATGTCGTACAGGAGGCTTCTAAATAAGGTAAGAGCCCATGGTGCTAAGGGCAAGGTACAGCCATGGATAGTAGTATTGAGGAAGCAGGGAGGTTGCAGAAGGACATAGTCAGGCTAGGAGAGTGGGCACAGAAGTGGCAGATGGAATACAATGTGGTAAAGTGTGAGGTTATGCACTTTGGTACGAAGTACAGAGGCATAGACTAGTTTCTAAATGGGGAAATAGCTTAGGAAATCAGAAGCACAAAGGGACTTGGGAGTCCTGGTTCAGAATTCTCATAAGGTTAATGTGCAGGTTCAGTCGGCAGTTCGGAAGGCAAATGCAATGTTAGCATTCTTATCAAGAGAGCTGGAATACAAGAGCAGGGATGTACCTCTGAGGCTGTATAAGGCTCTGGTCAGACCCATTTGGAGTATTGTAAGCAGTTTTGGGCCCCGTATCTAAGGAAGGGTGTTCTGGCCTTAGAAAGGGTCCAGAGGAGGTTCACAAGAATGATCCCTGGAATGAAGAGCTTGTCGTATGAAGAGCGGTTGAGGACTCTGAGTCTGTACTCATTGAAGTTTAGAAGGATGAGGGGGTATCTTATTGAAACTTACAGGACACTGCGAGGCCTGGATAGAGTGGACGTGGAGAGGATGTTTCCACTTGAAGGAAAATCTAAAAGCAGAGGACACAATCTCAGATTAAAGGGATGATCCTTTAAAACAGAGATGAGGAGGAATTTCTTCAGCCAGAGGGTGGTGAATCTGTGGAACTCTTTGCCGCAGAAGGCTGTGGAGGCCAAATCACTGAGTGTCTTTAAGACAGAGCTAGATAGGTACTTGATTAGTAAGGGGATCAGGGGTTATGGGGAGAAGGCAAGAGAATGGGGATGAGAAAAATATCAGCCATGATTGAATGGCGGAGCAGACTCAATGGGCCGAATGGCCTAATTCTGCTCCTGTGTCTTCTGATCCTACGGAACCCGAACACACAGCAGTGGACTGAGTTCCTCAAAAACACATTTCAGTCTAAGAGTGAGAAAGAATAACGTCTCTCCCTTGCCCCCTGCTATGGGGGGAGGGGGATAAGATGGAGGAAAAGGAACAACTATCTCGAACCTGAAATGGAGAGAAGAGGAAAATACACAGCCGCAAACTGCCAGACCATAAACAGCGAGTAAGGAACAAACCTTTATGTGCCCTCCATTGTATTCGTATGGGTAGCGGCAATCCACGATCACATACTCATCGATAAGGTCTTCAAACTGGCCGGCCAGCAGAGCTGCTGTCTGTAAAACATTCCAAAATCTCAGTGATGTCAATGCCTCATGATAGGGAGAGGAAAAGGAAAGGATTTGCATTTCTATCATGCCTTCCAAAAAAGAAAGAACACCATGGGAAATCCCAAAGTGCTTGACAGCCAATTATTTTGAAGTGTAGTCACCGCATTAATGTCAAAAAACACAGCAGCAAATTTGTGCACAGTAATCTCCCACAAACAGCAATGTGACGATGGCTAAATAATCTGGTTTTTTTATGATGTTGGTTTTAGTGGTCACAGAGAAGCCCGGTAAGAGAGTTCAACAAAAAGGTTAAAGTAAACTATGTGCAAACACAATTAGCGTCCCAGCCGGGACAGCACACAGCAGAACGGCCACCACCTTGGTCGGCCTTTATGTCCCAACTCTTTTTTTTAAAAAAAATTAGAGTACCCAATTCATTTTTTCCAATTAAGGGGCATTTTAGCGTGGCCAATCCACCTACCCTGCACATCTTTGGGTTATGGGGGCAAAACCCACGCAAACACGGGGAGAATGTGCAAACTCCACACGGACAGTGACCCAGAGCCGGGATCGAACCTGGGACCTCGGCGCCGTGAGGCAGCAGGGCTAACCCACTCTTATGTCCCAACTCTAATATCCCGCTGATGGGTCTCTGCTCTCAGCTCATACTCCACCAGGCTCACAGGAAGATTAATCGGTTCATCCCCATGGGTTTCGTGGGGGGGGGGGGGGGGGGGGGGGGGGGGGGGGGGGGGGGGGGGGGGGGTGACGGGGGGGGGGGGGGGGGTGGGGGGGATAACATTGGTTGAGGGTTAGATATTGTCCCTAGGACAGCGGGGAGAACATCCCCGCTCTTCTTGGAAACAGTGTCACGGGATCTGTTACATCCGCCTGAGAGAGCAGACAGGCTCATGAATGTTTCATCCGAAAGACAGCACCTCTGGCAGTTCAGCACTCCCTCAGTGTTACACTGGGAGTGTCAATCTGGATTCTATCAGGAACCCAAAGGCAAAGCAAGGTTGGAAAGAGAAGGAGGAGTAAATTGTTGTGGGAGGGGCCACGGTAGAAAGAGGCGGAGCTTGGTGCATCCCTAAAATCCAACGCCTAGTCAAGGAAGAGTCGGATTTTCACCACTCCTCCTCGGACTGAGATCTTGCCGGGGCACAGATTCCACTGAGCCTAGTTGCTCCTGTCCCAAATATCATTCGATTCTCCGCTGTCAGGATTCTCCATTGCGCCGGCAGCCCAGGGATTTCCCGACGGCGTGGTTTGCCCACAATGGGAATCCCCATTTGACGGCTGGCGAGACGGAGAATCCCGGGGCATGGGACGGAGAATCCCGGGGGCGCGAGACGGAGAATCCCGGGGCCGCGGGACGGAGAATCCCGGGGGCGCGGGACGGAGAATCCCGGGGGCGCGGGACGGAGAATCCCGGGGGCGCGGGATGGAGAATCCCGGGGGCGCGGGACGGAGAATCCCGGGGGCGCGGGACGGAGAATCCCGGGGGCGCGAGACGGAGAATCCCGGGGGCGCGGGACGGAGAATCCCGGGGGCGCGGGACGGAGAATCCCGGGGGCGCGAGACGGAGAATCCCGGGGGCGCGGGACGGAGAATCCCGGGGGCGCGGGACGGAGAATCCCGGGGCCGCGGGACGGAGAATCCCGGGGGCGCGAGACGGTGAATCCCGGGGGCGCGGGACGGAGAATCCCGGGGGCGCGGGACGGAGAATCCCGGGGGCGCGAGACGGAGAATCCCGGGGTCGCGGGACGGTGAATCCCGGGGGCGCGGGACGGAGAATCCCGGGGACGCGGGACGGAGAATCCCGGGGGCGCGAGACGGAGAATCCCGGGGTCGCGGGACGGTGAATCCCGGGGGCGCGGGACGGAGAATCCCGGGGGCGCGAGTCGGAGAATCCCGGGGGCGCGGGACGGAGAATCCCGGTGCGCAGAATCCCGGGGGCGCGAGACAGAGAATCTCGGGGGCGCGAGACGGTGAAACCCGGGGGCGCGGGACGGAGAATCCCGGGGGCGCGGGACAGAGAATCCCGGGGGCGCGGGACGGAGAATCCCGGGGCGCAGAATCCCGGGGGCGCGGGATGGAGAATCTCGGGGGCGCGAGACGGTGAAACCCGGGGGCGCGGGACGGAGAATCCCGGGGGCGCGGGACAGAGAATCCCGGGGGCGCGGGACAGAGAATCCCGGGGGCGCGAGACGGTGAATCCCGGGGGCGCGGGACGGAGAATCCCGGGGGCGCGAGACGGAGAATCCCGGGGTCGCGGGACGGTGAATCCCGGGGGCGCGGGACAGAGAATCCCGGGGGCGCGGGACAGAGAATCCCGGGGGCGCGGGACAGAGAATCCCGGGGGCGCGGGACAGAGAATCCCGGGGGCGCGAGACAGAGAATCCCGGGGGCGCGGGACAGTGAATCCCGGGGGCGCGAGACAGAGAATCCCGGGGGCGCGGGACAGTGAATCCCGGGGGCGCGGGACGGAGAATCCCGGGGTCGCGGGACGGTGAATCCCGGGGGCGCGGGACAGAGAATCCCGGGGGCGCGGGACAGAGAATCCCGGGGGCGCGGGACAGAGAATCCCGGGGGCGCGGGACAGAGAATCCCGGGGGCGCGAGACAGAAAATCCCGGGGGCGCGGGACAGTGAATCCCGGGGGCGCGGGACGGAGAATCCCGGGGGCGCGGGACGGAGAATCCCGGGGGCGCGGGACGGAGAATCCCGGGGGCGCGAGTCAGAGAATCCCGGGAGCGGGGGACGGAGAATCCCGGGGCGCAGAATCCCGGGGGCGCGAGACGGTGAATCCCGGGGGCGCGGGACGGAGAATCCCGGGGGCGCGAGACGGAGAATCCCGGGGTCGCGGGACGGTGAATCCCGGGGGCGCGGGACAGAGAATCCCGGGGGCGCGGGACAGAGAATCCCGGGGGCGCGGGACAGAGAATCCCGGGGGCGCGGGACAGAGAATCCCGGGGGCGCGAGACAGAGAATCCCGGGGGCGCGGGACAGTGAATCCCGGGGGCGCGAGACAGAGAATCCCGGGGGCGCGGGACAGTGAATCCCGGGGGCGCGGGACGGAGAATCCCGGGGTCGCGGGACGGTGAATCCCGGGGGCGCGGGACAGAGAATCCCGGGGGCGCGGGACAGAGAATCCCGGGGGCGCGGGACAGAGAATCCCGGGGGCGCGGGACAGAGAATCCCGGGGGCGCGAGACAGAAAATCCCGGGGGCGCGGGACAGTGAATCCCGGGGGCGCGGGACGGAGAATCCCGGGGGCGCGGGACGGAGAATCCCGGGGGCGCGGGACGGAGAATCCCGGGGGCGCGAGTCAGAGAATCCCGGGGGCGCGGGACGGAGAATCCCGGGGCGCAGAATCCCGGGGGCGCGAGACAGAGAATCCCGGGGGCGCGGGACGGAGAATCCCGGGGGCGCGGGACGGAGAATCCCGGGGGCGCGGGACGGAGAAACCCGGGGGCGAGGGACGGAGAATCCCGGGGGCGCGGGACGGAGAATCCCGGGGGAGCGGGACGGAGAATCCCGAGGGCGCGGGACGGAGAATCCCGGGGGCGCGGGACGGAGAATCCCGGGGGCGCGGGACAGAGAATCCCGGGGAGCGCGGGACGGAGAATCCCGGGGGCGCGGGCCGGAGAATCCCGGGGAGCGCGGGACGGAGAATCCCGGGTGCGGGGGCCGGAGAATCCCGGGGGCGCGGGACAGAGAATCCCGGGGGCGCAGAATCCCGGGGGCGCGGGATGGAGAATCCCGGGGGCGCAGAATCCCGGGGGGCGCGAGACGGAGAATCCCGGGGGCGCGGGACGGAGAATCCCGGGGGCGCGGGACGGAGAATCCCGGGGGCGCGGGACGGGGAATCCCGGGGCGCAGAATCCCGGGGGCGCGAGACGGAGAATCCCGGGGGCGCGGGACGGAGAATCCCGGGGGTGGGGGACGGAGAATCCTGGGGCGCAGAATCCCGGGGGCGCGAGACGGAGAATCCCGGGGGCGCGGGACGGAGAATCCCGGGGGCGCGGGACGGAGAATCCCGGGGGCGTGGGACGGAGAATCCCGGGGAGCGCGGGACGGAGAATCCCGGGGGCGCGGGACGGAGAATCCCGGGAGCGCGGGACGGTGAATCCCGGGGGCGCGGGACGGAGAATCCCGGGAGCGCGAGACGGTGAATCCCGGGGGCGCGAGACGGTGAATCCCGGGTGCGCGGGCGGTGAATCCCGGGGGTGCGGGACGGAAAATCCCGGGAGCGCAGACGGTGAATCCCGGGGGCGCGAGACGGTGAATCCCGGGGGCGCGAGACGGTGAATCCCGGGGCGCGAGACGGTGAATCCCGGGGGCGAGGGACGGTGAATCCCGGGGGGCGCGAGACGGAGAAACCCGGGGCGCGGGACAGGAGAATCCCGGGGGCGCGGGACAGAGAGCCCCACCCGATGACTTCGCAAAGGGCCCACACAGAGAATGCGTGCAGGCTATTTCACTGTAAGGGGCATCACAGCCAAACTGCAATCAGGGAGGATAGAAATGGCCTTGAGGGGGTGCAGCCACACTTCACCAGTGCGGCCATCACTGGGTCTAAGGAAGATAAATTGCAGCCATTTTCTAATGGTGAGCGGTGGGAAGCTGCGAAGGAACCATGAGATTTTGGTATCCATGTGCACACATTAATACAAAATTAACAGCACGGGTACAAAACGTAATCAAAAAGCCCAGTGGAATGTTAGTTCTAATCTCAAAGGACATGACATTATACTTCAGTTGTATAGAACTTTAATCTGACCCCATGTGGGGGGAACTGCGCACCTCAAGAAGGATAGACTGACCTTGGAGAAGGTGCAGCACAATAGCACAGTGGTTAGCACTGTTGCTTCACAGCTCCAGGGTCCCGGGTTCGATTCTCGGCTTGGATCACTGTCTGTGCGGAGTCTGCACGTTCTCCCCGTGTCTGTGTGGGTTTCCTCCGGGTGCTCCGGCTTCCTCCCACAAGTCCCGAAAGACGTGCTTGTTAGGTGAATTGGACATTCTGAATTCTCCCTCTGTGTACCCGAACAGGTGCCGGAATGTGGCGACTAGGGGCTTTTCACAGTAACTTTATTGCGGTGTTAATGTAAGCCTACTTGTGACAATAAAGATTATTGAGGGGCTGACAGAGTTAGAATGTGAGGAAGGTTTTGCACAGACTTATACAGAAGTACCATAATCATGCTGTTTAAGGTGATTAAAGGGTTTGATTAGGGGATCGTTTATGGCGACGGTCTGGAATAGAAGCCAGAAAATAAGGTTAAATGAGAGCCAGGCCACTCCGGGTGGTGTCAGGAAGGACGTCTTCACAAAAAGAGGAGCGGAAATGGGAAATTCTCTCTCCCTCAAAAAGCTGAGGAGAGTGGGAACCAATTTCAAAACTCACATTCCCGATGGGCAAAGGTTTGAATGGGTAACAGGCTATAGAGGGGCTGAATGGCCTCCTCCTGTTCCGATGGATCTTTCCATCGACCTCCTTCCACATCAACTCTGGTCCTGGATGAAGCTCCATCCAAAGGGCCACAAAACTAAGATGGAAGTAACCGACCCCACAGGCTTCCAAGGCCGACATTCAAAGCAGAGTGTTTTAGGGAGGAAGTGGCTCAATTCCACACACAGGGCGGGATTCTCCGACCCCACGCAGGGTCGGAGAATTGGCGGGAAGCGGCGTTATTTCCGCTCCCGCAGGTTTTCGAATTCTCCCGCCAGTAAAAAACCGGCGTTGTGCAAATCCCGCCGGCAGCCTGTGAAAACAGCTGGCGCCGGCGGGATTTCATTTTATTTGCACTGACCTTAAATCTCCGGCCCGGATGGGCCGAAGTCCCGCCGACGTGGCCACGGGTCACGTCGGCGAAAATCACAGTTGATTTAAAACGGCGTCAACCATTGATGATGGTTGACGCCGTTCAGTGTCGGGGGTGGGTTGCGGCATCGGGGGGGGGGTGGGTTGCGGCATGGGGGGGGGGGGGGGTTGCGGCATCGGGGGGGGTGGGTTGCGGCATCGGGGGGGGGGGGTGGGTTGCGGCATGGGGGGGGGGGTGCGTTGCGGCATCGGGGGGGGGGGTGGGTTGCGGCATCGGGGGGGGTGGGTTGCGGCCATCGGGGGGGGGTGGGTTGCGGCCATCGGGGGGGTGGGTTGCGGCCATCGGGTGGGTTGCGGCCATCGGGGGGGTTGCGGCCATCAGGGGGGTTGCGGCCATCGGGGGAGTGGGTTGCGGCATCGAGGGGGTGGGTTGCGGCATCGGGGGAGTGGGTTGCGGCATGGGGGGGGTTGCGGCCATCGGGGGGTTGCGGCATCGGGGGGTGGGTTGCGGCATCCGGGGGGTTTGGGGGCAGCGGCGGGCAGAGAGGGGGGGGCGACGGATGCCCGGGGCCAACGCACCGTCGCCCCCCCCCTCTGTACGCCGCTGCCCCCTACCCTAACCACCCCCCCTCACCACCCCTACCTCCCTCCAACGCCCCTACCCCCCTCCCCACCACCCCTACCCCCCTCCAACGCCGCCCCCCATCTCTCGCAACGCCGCAACCCCCCCCCCCCCTCAACGCCGGGTCCCCCCCCTCAACGCCGCAACCCACACCCCGTCCCCCTCCCTCTGAAGGCCGGTACCCACACCCCCCCCTCTCTCCTCCTCCCCCCCTTCCTTCCTCCTCCCCCCTCCTCCCCCCCTTCCTTCCTCCGTTAGTGGGGGGGGGGGTGCGGCGTTAGTGGGGGGTGGGTGCGGCGTTGGAGTGGTGTAGGGGTGGTGAAGGGGGTAGGGGTGGTGAGGGGAGGGAGTTGGGGTAGGGGCAGCGGCGTGCAGAGGAGGGGGGCGACGGATGCCCGGGGCCAACGCACCGTCGCCCCCCCTCTGCACGCAGCTGCCCCTACCCCAACCCCCTCCCTTCACCACCCCTACCCCGTTCACCACCCCTACCCCCCTCCAACGCCGCACCCCCACACCCCCACTAACGCCGCACCCCCCCCCCCCCCCACCACTAACAGAGGAAGGAAGGGGGGGAGGAGGAGAGAGGGAGGGGGGGGAGGAGGAGAGAGGGAGGGGGGGAGGAGGAGAGAGGGAGGGGGGAGGAGGAGAGAGGGAGGGGGGGAGGAGGAGAGAGGGAGGGGGGAGGAGGAGAGAGGGAGGGGGGGGAGGAGGAGAGAGGGAGGGGGGAGGAGGAGAGAGGGAGGGGGGAGG